>NC_044917.1:26001924-26118633 GCF_003576645.1 Ipomoea triloba
ATATATATATATATATATATATATATATATATATATATATATATATATATATATATATATATATATATATATATATATATATATATATATATATATATATTGCGTTAATTTGATGAGTTGATATGATCTAATGGCTGAAAATAGGCCGCACGGCCACACCTAATGACTAAGCCACACCTGATCATGACTATATATATATATACACACACACACACACACACACACACTCACACAAGGGATCAGGTGCGAAACTTCTCCCAGGTGAAACATGCGGATTAATCATAGCTATTGATCTTGTTAAAATCAACAACCTATAGAATGAAGATAAATTTTATTTAAAAAAAACGGTGTCATTATGGTATGTAATTTTGCATATTGTTGAAAGCTTAAATTGCGTAATTGTAAAGCTTAAGGTGCGTATTTTCAAAGCTTTAGATGTGTAAGTTCAAAGCTTAACGTGCGTAAGTTTACAGCGTTAGGTGCCTAAGTTTCAATCTTAAGGTTCTCAAGTTTAAAGCGTAAGAAGCATAAGTTTATAGCTTAAGGTGCATAAGTTTGTAACTTAAGGTGCGTATATTTAAAACTTAAAGTGCATCAATTTGAAACTTAAGGTGCATTAGTTAACACTTAAGGTGCATCGGTTTGACACTTAAGGTTCGTCAGTTCTACAATTAAGGTGCGTCATTTAAACACTTCAGGTGCGGTTGGTGCGCCAATTCAACACTTAAGGTGCATTAGTTTGACACTTTAATGTGCATCAATTAGACACTTTAAGGTGTGTCAATACGACACTTTGAAACTTAAGGTACATAATTTTGAACCTTAAAGTGCATAACTTTGAACCTTAAAGTGAAGTATACTGGACCCGAAAGTTCAAAATCGCGATGCGACTAGAGGGCGCGAACGAGGTTAACCCACGGAGATACATATATGTAATATATAATTTTTATTTTGAATTCTAATATAGTAATATATGTGTGAAATTTTGATAGATGATATCTGGACCAAAACCAATAATCAATTGAGTTCAATCAAAATATAAAGCGTGGTATAGATTTCAATTTTTAATTTTGATAATGTGAATGATGTATAATTTTAAGTATAATCAAATATGTTATGTTTAAATAAATAATGTAAATAGATAACAGCTGATGCTGTTTTCCATTTAGAAAACTGTTTTTTATAGTGTTTTAGTTTTCTAGAAAACTGAAAAATTATTTTCTGTTTTCAAAATAGAAAACGGTGCTAGTAAACATGTTTTCTGTTTTCTGTTTTCCAATTTTCAAAATTTCCAAAAAATTAGAGAAAATTTCTAGTTAGTAAACGCACCCCTAAGTTTCCTATTTTTAATTGTACATAAAAGCTCAGGTGAGTGCAAGCTATCTAATCGCAAGGTAGAGTGTACAATTGGTCTCACTAAGGACTTATATGGTAAGTAATATGTTGGAAAGTACATAAATCATTTGCCTAACAAAAAGTGCAAATTTTACTGTGGACCACGCTCCAAAACGACGTCGTTTTGATTAATGAAAATAGATGGATGAAACTGCCTCCTTTCCGCGCAATTGCAGTTCCCTTTCAATACAACTGCAGTTTTAGACGGATGAAACAGCCTCCGACAACTGCAATATCAGTTCAACACAATTGTAGTATCAGTTCAACACAATTGCAGTATCAATTCAACACAACTGCAGTACCACTTATTAAAACGACGTCGTTTTGTGACCTTGGTCCACAATATAAGAACTGAATAAAAAGTGTGTGTGTGTGTATATATGTGTATATACAAGAGAACTCGGTAGGGCGTGGACCTATTCGTCAGTGCATCTACAAGGTAAAATGGTGGGTCAACAGAGATCGGAGGATTTCTTTCTGAGTGATCTACCGAGAACAAAACAAGGTGGCAGACTGCCTTGCGGCGTTTGGAGCCCTCAAGGAGATGAGGGGAAGTTTGTTGATGTTTGCCCAATCGTGAGTGAGAAAGCTAGGCATACCTCGATGATTGGGCACATGTCACAAGAGCTCGTAGAGTGGTGGAGTCAACATAATGCTTGGCTGCCCAGGGGTCCCCCTCCCTTGTTGACTGGTCAAATTAATGGGTTACATACCTGAATTAAACGAAAAATCTTTCAACCTGAATAATGGTCAAAAATAAAAATAATTAATATAATCATATTATAATAAGCATATTTAACATATATTTTTGAATGGGTATTACTATTTGTACCATCCCTATATGTAAATAACCTTGAAATTCTAAAAAGCTGAAAAATTTTAACAATTTCATAGGTGGTGTAAATAACAATTAGGGTGTAAATATGGCTATTTACACCACTATGGTCAAATGTAATTTAATTATATAAAAAATTAGGTATTAGCATTAGAGTTCTAAAAAAAGGATTGTAATTAGAAATATTATTTTAATAAATTTAAATTAAATAATTACTTAAAAATTTTAAAATTAAAACATTAAAAAAAAACTCCTTGCCGGCGATGGTTGTTTGAGGGAAAAACACTGGCACAAGAAAAATTGCGGATGTCGATTGCGCACAAGTTGTGGGCTTCCATGTGCACATGAGCAGGTAACATATTTTAACAATGATCATCCTATCTAACTTGATTCGATTGATATATTTTGGAGAAAGGTCGACTTATCACCTTCCATTTCTCTAAACAATTTGGATTTTGGTTTTGAGCATGAGTTTCGTATGTTTAAGGATTAGTTTAAGCATGCATGCTCTAATTGTACTCATGAGAATGTTATATTGGATTGAAATAGAATTAAATTTTGTTTTTACAGTTTTTAGCAATTCAAAATTAATTTATTATATTTTTATAATAAGGTAAAATAATGCATACAAAAAAATTGAGTTATAAATTAAAGAATATTAAAATAACAAAAAATAAAATTAATTTTATCATTAAAATTTATTACATGTTAAATACTACAGAAAATATTTTAAAAAATATTATAGACAAAATTATTATACTATCACTATTTGAAATAAAAATAAATAATAAATAATAAATGTTTTAAAGGGAAAATGACATATTTGGTCCCTGAGCTTTAAGCAAGTTCCGACTCAGTCCCTGAGTTATGGTCGTATCCAACTTTAGTCACTCAGTTATGAACGAAGTGGCGCATTTGGTACATGACTGTTAAAACTAACGGAACAATTAAAAAATAGTTAAAACTTGAGGGGTAAAATAGTAAATTTACATTTTATTCTCTTTCTTATATCAAAACCACTTTTACAACATTATTTTTCACTTCTTAGCTTCTTATTTTCAATATTGTTCAATTTTAAAAGCATTTTAATAACTTTAGTTTGACTTGTTAGGAACCTGGCTCTCCTATAACAAACTTAAGACTTAGTACACACGAAGAACACTTGATCATTGTGTTTAGGCGTGTGAAAACACTATCCTAACAATTATTTTTTTTTTTTACTAAGCAACAAAGGTAATCAAACTACAACTTTTGAGATATAAAATGATATCAAATTTCTCAGATTGCTTCTATGAGAAATTCACCAAAAGAATAACTTTAGATTTTTAGTATGTTAAAATTCTTTTGTATGCAATAGTTTAGTCAATTATCGTTTTTAGAAGTTACAAAAGTTTTTTAAAATTATCATAACTGAGTCTTAGATTCCTCATTCATTACTCTGGTTTTAAGAAGACATGGGAGGTGATGGATATATATAATATAATTCTTATATATTGTTATATGATAATTGAATCAATTATCAACTAACTTGATTGGAGTTATTCCATTTAATATATATCCTATTATATATATGCAGCATTGTAGAAATTTTGGCTATTAAATGTCAACCGTATAATATTTTTACTTTTAGCTTTAATGATCTCTTTCTTAATGGCTGTTGCAATGGAAATGTCAATAAATCTTAAAACCATCGAAATGGATTGATCCGATTTCCAACTTCTGGTAACAGTATCAAATTTTACACAACGGGGGCAAAGATAGTTCTTGGAATTTAATGGAAATTGCAACTACCAATAACCGGAGATTGATGACACCGTTGGTTGATCCCACCGTCAAATTTTTCTGAAGACATTTTTAATGATCAGAATTATTAATCACTTTTATAGTTGATTAAAAATAATGATAAATCCTTTTTGGAATTCTCAAAATAGCTAGTGATGGGTAGGGATCGGAAGAGGAGCTCATCCTTGTCCTCGGCTCATCAAAGAGTTTTGGCCACAAATCAATAGCGCAGTCTCGCTGGTGCATGTATATATTCTCTGTTCTCTTCTCCCAATGTATTCTCTCGATAGAATATATAATGGTCCCTAAAGAAAGACTGTAATGGGATTATGGATGGGAAGAAATTACAATTTCATTTTCACTCAATTTTAAAGTAAGTAAATTTTTTCGTTTAGTTAGAGGAGATTGTAATTTTATGAAATTGTAACTTTCCCATTTTCAATTTCATGAATTTTAGTAAGAAAAAAAAATAACATTAAAACAAAATTACCCATTTTTTCTGAAAAAACTAAAATTGATACATGACCCCTCATTCTCGATCATAGCATGATGAACCTTTTCTATGATATTTTTTAAGTTTATAATTCTTGATAATCAATACACCATACACCTTATAGTCATTATTGCAAAAATCCCGCCTAGGCGTCGATAAATCCTTGCCTAGGCACTAGGCGCCGGTCGACCACCTAACATATCACCTTAAATATTGGTCTAGGCGGCTGCCGGTTAGGCGACCGCCTAGGCTGTCTAATCTCCGCTTAGGCCGCCTAAGCATCGCCTAGACCACTTAAGCTCTGACCGCCTAGGCCTCCTTGGCACCGACTAGACCTCCTAGGCATCGACTAGGCCCCCTAGTCGGCCGGTTAACTATTGTTCTTTTTTCTTAATGGGTTATTTCACTCAAAACAACATCGTTTTGAGCGAAATAACCTTAAATTGTACAAACTTTAGATATTTTTTAGGTTAATATTTAATATTTTAGTATTAACTATTAAAGTATTATATACTTTATAATTATTTGTCTTTAAAAATAAAAAATAAAATAAAAAAAGTACACGGGCGCCTAGGCGCCGATTAATCCCCGCCTAGACGTCCTAGGCACTAGGCGCTCCACGAGCGCCCGATGAGCGCCTAGCGAATTTTTCAACCATGCTTATAGTTAATTAAATTCTCTACTTTCTTGAGTGATGATATAATCTGCGCAGCCACTACCTAGGGGTGCGTACTAGGTAAATCCTACATTATGATTCTAACTGACAAAGGATCACAAGGAGATACACTAACTTAGGTTCGTTGCCCATAATTGATGGTTTAAATCAAGAAAGCCAATAGGTCACTCCTACTAAATGTCAAACTTAAAACCTTGAGGTTACCAAGCCAACAGTCAGGCTAACTTGATTTAATTGTTTGACCTTTAATTTAGACTACTCATTCTCCAATCGGTTATGTTGATCAATCTTTGACCCAATGTCATAAAATCAACGATCACAAAGTTGGTCAAAATTTTAATTTCATTTCAACGTAAAATCTAAATTTTATATGAAAAAAGTAATACGTTAACATCAAAATATAAAAGTATTACATTTGTTTTCAAAAGTATTACATTTTCCCTTATAAGTAGCAAACATTTTATTTCTAATTTAGTATTACATTTGCTAGTATAAGTATTACCAATCATTATACCGTGGACCCTGGTCCTATACGACGTCGTTTTGAACTTTAATTTTAACAGCGGTCATTTGTTTTTCAGTTCGCGTTAAAGAGATTTTTTTTTTACTGCAAAGCATATGTATGTATTTCGTGTTATAGAAAATTGCACTTTTGGTCCTATGACTATAGGACTACTGTTAATTGCAACACTTGACTTTAAAAACTAACAAATTAGTCCATTAATTATGCTTTTTTAACAGATTTGGTCCTCCCGACCAAATCACCGGTCAAATTTGGCCAGAAAATCATAACACAATTTTAATTATTTATAAGTGAGGGCAAAATGGTCATTTTATGAGGTCTTCTTCGCCTCTACCCCTGCTCGCCGGCGATGCAAATAACAGCTTCAACAAATTAGCTCATGGCATTGACCCTTCTTCCCTCCAAGGTTTCAACTAAACAAATTGCGCCTTTAATTCCATCGACATTTCATACAGATTAAGGGTGTGTTTGGTTGGTGGGTTTAGGCATAAGGTATGGATATCAAAGTGATTGTTATTGTTTGGTTGATAGGTTTTTAGAATATTACTATGTGTTTGGAATACCCCATTAATTGGAAAACCAATACCCTAATGAAATAAGGGTTTCATTTCCTTCTCTCATTTCTTCCGCAACTATTAATAATCATTCCCATTTCACCCTACTACCAAACATGTAAAATACTTTCACCAAAACCTATTACCCTTACCAAGTATTTGATACCCATACCGATTCTGATTCCCATGTGCGAACCAAACACACCCTAATTGTTATATCAAGTAACAATTGGAATTTAACATTACTGAACTACAGAAAGATGGTTTCTTTATACAAGTAAAGCCAAAAAAAGACACAAAATTTTCTAATTACCTTCAATAGACCTTTGGTTATCGTTAAAATTGAAGAACCCTGGCTCTTCTATATTGGTCAGAGACTCGCAGTGGTCGCTCAATGTGCGCCCTGTGCTGGACGGACGGACGGACAGAGAGCGTCGTCGCATCGAGCACGGAGGTCGTAGAATGAACAATTGTTTTCAGTTTCAACTGTTACAGAGAGAGATAGAGCCCTATAATAGAGTGAACACTAAACTCTCCTATTTTAGAGGTTATATACTATTGACTAATCATAAGCCACAAATACAAAACTATATAATATAATAATGATAACACTAATATTGCTAATACACCCCCTCAAGCACAAGGTTGAATAGCCGCAACATTGAGCTTGTCTCGTAGCGTATGAAAGCGCGGAGCTAGTAAGGGCTTGGTGAAGATGTTCGCCAGTTGATCACGAGTTGAAATGAAATTAACAATCAGTTCCCCAGATGCTACCTTGTCCCGAACAAAATGATAGTCGATCTCAACGTGTTTAGTATGTGCATGAAAGACCGGATTAGCAGCTAAATACATAGCACCAAGATTATCGCACCACATAGTTGCCGGCTTCCTAGAGTGTAGGCCCAATTCACGAAGCAAAGATACTAACCAGGTAACATCAGTAGAGACGTCAGCCACTCCTTTGTATTCAGCCTCCGTAGATGAACGCGCCACAGTGCGCTGTTTCCGAGATACCCACGACACAAGGTTGTCGCCAAAGAACACTGCGTAGCCACTGGTGGACTTCTTGTCTACTGGACAACCGGCCCAGTTCGAGTCAGAGTACGCATGCAATTCAGTGTTCGGAGATGACTGACTATAGCATATTTTGTGACAAACAAATACCCGGAGTATCGGGTTATCGATCCACAGGGAAGCGGGGCGTATCAAGCACTAGTTACTAATCAATTCTATAGAAGCTAATCCTAACGTAAAGAGTGTTTGATTGATTTCAAATGTAAGAGTGATCAAAGAGAATAAAGAAAGCAAGTTGATGAAAACAAGAGAGTAAGAGTGGGATTTTCGGGTTCAAGTGCTTAATCACCTAGTGCCAATGTAAAGGAGATAGTTAAATTGGTTCAAACAAGTGTGGATGATTGCCTTCAAAATAGGGAAGGAATTACTCCCATAATTCAAACGCACAATAAAGAGCTAATCAAGAACAAGCAATCTAAATGAAATCCCTTAACAAATATGCCCTTTCCCAAGGTGCAAAAGTCAAGTGCAAATCTGAGTGCTCTAATTTATGCCCTAACTTCCATTAAGACACAACAATAGCAAGATACAAGTAATTTAGGCCTTTAATCACAAGCATCCACAATAGAAATCACAATTGCAACACAAGTATAAATCCCAAATATAAACATGTCATTGAAACATGAAGAACTAGGCACAATAGGTTCATAAACACCTGTCACCCAAAAATCCCTAATAAGTTTAGCCACTCATGTCTAGTATTGAATTTAAAGCACAAATGTTAAAGAGTTTACAAAAACTAAGAAAGTAAAGGAAAAGGTGAAGAGATTCTCCCGAATGTAGTCTTCCTAGCCTTTCCTTCTTCCTCCTAAGCTCTTGTAGCTCCTTGAGGTGACAATCTTCTCTCAAAAGTGGTGGATCCCTCCTTGACTCCTTAAGGAGACAACACCCTTTACTCTCACTCTTTTTGTCTCCAAAAACGCAGCTTCGGTCCTAGGGTTTTGGAAAAATGAACATTTTATATTGGGAGCAAAATAGGGGCAAAATAGAGAATTCTGCAGAGCTGAAATCTGTACTGCGCAGGATTCTCGACGCATCGAGCCTCGGGTCTTCAAAATTGGTCGCATTCTCAAAAATTTCGTCGCGACGAGCAGGCTTTCGGACGCGTCAAGCTCTCAAAATCATCATTCTTCATCCATTTTGACTCCAAGCATTCCTTCAAACATTCCCTTACTTTTGGATTTGATCTAAAATGATTTCAAAACACTAACAAACACCATAAAAGCACTCAAATCAAGAATGAAACCATATCTACATGAGAAAACAAGGAAATATGCATTGGAGATGGCAAATTGATACACTTAAGCTCAAAAGTTGATCCAAATCAATTAAAAAATATGCACAATTGAGATTATATCAATGACACTATGCGTAAGCCAAAATATTGTGTGCCCCTGACATACCGTAGAACCCTTTTGAGTAACCCCCAATGATCGGCAGTTGGAGAGTGCATAAACTAGCATAAGCGATTAACAGAATAGGATAGGTCTGGCCGAGTGATGGTGAGATACTGAAGAGCTCCGACAATCTGGCGATATTGCGTGGGATTATCAAAAGGTTCAAGAGACGGAGTAGCCGGTTGAGTGACTAATGCTGGTGTAGCTAGAGCTTTTCAATCAGACATACCTGCACGTGTTAGAATGAAGCCACTCCTGTTAGTGAGTGTCTCTATACCCAAAAAGAAACTCGGTTCTTCTACGTCCCTAATCTTAAATACATTGGAAAGCCGTAGTAGCAGTAAATCTATTAACGAGGAGTCATTACCCAACATGATGATATCATCTACATATACAAGCAAGAACACTTGGGAGGACCCAATTGTGTAGTAAAAGAGAGAGACATCGATCTTCGAGGGCGAAAAACTAGTGGTTGTTAGAAAGTCATGAAGTCTTTTAAACCAGGCACGTGGGGCCTGCTTCAAGCCGTATAGGGATCGCCACAAGTGACATACATGTTCTGGATGCAAAGGGTTTTTGTAGCCGGGTGGTTGCTTCATGTATATAGTTTCAGATAAGTGGTCGTTTAAGAACGCACTGTGAACATCAAGCTGTCGTAGGGTCCATGAGTTGGAAACTGCGAGTGAAAACAGCAGCCTGACTATAGTCGGTTTAACCACTGGACTAAACATATCAAAGAAATCTTCACCTGCGACCTGATTGTACCCTTTAGCCACCAAGCGAGCTTTGTAACGTTCAATTGATCCATTCGCTTTGCGTTTGGTGCGATATACCCATTTGCAGCCAATGATGTACATATGGGGTGTGGCCGGTACTAGGTTCCAAGTGTTATTATGTAATAGGGCATTGAATTCTTGGTCCATGGCATCACGCCATTGTGGATGACCAACGGCTTGCGAGTAGCATGTCGAATCAGTAGTGGCATAAAGAGCATAATATTGCTCACCTGTGCCCCGAGTCTTGCGTCGAGTCCTCATAATATGTCCCCCTTCTTGAACTTGACATGTATAGGTTTGAGTCCTAGAGGAGGTAATTGTGTCTAGACCAGTGGTAGGCTGAGTCTCGGAAGACGTAGCTGGGAATTGTATAGCCAATGGATTGGGTTCCGGGGATAAATGATGAGCTGCATTGAGTGGGACTGGTTGAGTTGGCGCTAGAACAGGCCTAACTCCCCACGGTGTAGCCGATGGTGTATTTTTGACGTCATCCTGTAAGGAGGTCTACAAAGTAAATGGAAAGATACTTTCATCAAACCGCACATGGCGATAGATAAAGACTTTTCCCGTGGTTAGATCTATACAACGGTATCCCCTAAAGGAAACTGGGTAACCTAAGAAGACACAAGGTGCCGACCTGTATTAATTTTGTGCCGGTTGTAAGGCCGGAGATAGGGAAAACAACGACACCTGAAAACTCATAAAAAGGTATAAGGAGGGTGAGTTTTGTGTAGACGGTAGTGAGGACTTTGAAAGTTTAGAACTGAAGATGGTAGGCAATTTATTAGGTAAGTGGTTGTTTCGAAAACATAGTCCCAATATTGTAGGGGGTGGAGCTTTCAGCGAGTAGGGCAAGGCCGGTTTCAACAACATGTCTATTCCGGCGCTCAACCCTCCCGTTTTGTTCATGTGTATAAGCACACGTTTGTCGATGTATGATGCCGAGGGACTCAAAGATAGTATGGAGACGGCAATATTCGCCACCTAAGTCAGACTGAATGGCTTTGATAGAACGCAAAAATTGACGTTCTACCACGCATGAAAAACATCAAAAATTTTATATATATCTGATTTTAACCTTAATGGATAAAACCAGTAATACCGAGAGTAGCCGTCTACAAATAGAACGAAATAACAAAACCCAGAAGAAGAAATAACAGGTGACGGACCACAAATGTCCATATACAGTAAATCTAATACATTATTACTACTACGCGAAACCCTATCTAAAGGAAAGCGAGCGGATTTTCCCATTTGGCACGCGGTACAGACTTGTGACGAGGTGACTTTATTTGTGGTTACCAGGCACTATTTGAGGATACGGTGAAGGACTTGACTGTGCGGGTGACCCAATCGTTGATGCCATACAACGGACGACACTCTAGCAGACAGAAAAGCAGAATGACTACGGGGAACCAGTAGCTTGTACAAACCGCCCGCAGTAGACCCCCTAAGTAGAACCGCCTATGTTTTGCAATCCTTCACAAGAAACAAATTTTTATGAAATTCAAAATAAACATTGTTTTCGTGCGTAAATCTATAAATTGACAACAGCAGTAAAGACAACTTAGGGACATGAAGAATATTGGACATTTGTAATTTTTTAGAGTGGGAATGGATAACCAAATGGCTCACACGAGAAACACCCAAACCTGCTCCATTGCCAACCTTGGACATCACCACCCGTGTAAGAATCGGAATGATCTAGCATCTGATCATCAGGAGTTGCATGCGATGTCGCTCCGATGTCGGGATATCAAGCATTCGCCATCGATTGAGTAGAAGCGTCGTCGGAATATGCCACATTGGCGTGAGCCTCTGGGCGATCCGTGTAGCGCCGGTAACAATACACGGCGGTGTGCCCATGTGATCTGCAAATTTGACAGCGGGGAGTGCCACCGCGTCCTTGCCCTTGGCTGCCACCGTTCCTGCCACGCTCTTGCCGACCACGTCCAATTGAAGGATGACGACCGCCATAGTTGCGGTCGTTATTGTTTCGCCCGCGCCCAGCAAAAAACGCCGCATGTGTTCCTGTCGTCACCGAGGACTCCCCGGGCACGAGACTGTCGGAGTGTATGAACTCCTATGAACTCCTAGGCCTGCAGGTGATCGGCCAACTAGGGTAGAGTCACCAGGATACCTGCAACGGTGAGAGAGAGCTCGCCATGGCGTGGAACTCCGATCGTAACCCGAGAAGCACATAAAGGATCTGTTCATCGGCCGAAAGTGGGCGACCAGCGAGCGACAAAGCCTCGACCAGCATCTGATCCTTCCCCAAATATTCAGCCGGCGAATTGTTACCTTTTTGTAGGGTTTGAAACTTGTCGAGAAGGCTCAGGCATCACGACCGGGTGGATGAAGCCAACGCCGACATGATGGATTCCCAAATTGCTTGAGCGGTGTCGCGGCCGACCGCCAAGTACATGACCTCAGCTGTTAGGGAGGAGATAATTAACGACAAGATGGATTGATCTTGTTGAATCCATGCTAGGTACGCTGGATTCGGAGGGGAAGCGACCGTCGTCGAGGTGGTGGGGTCGGCCGGTTCAGGAGGGTTGACAGTCGCCGGAGGGCACGGCAGGCTGCCGTCGATATACCCTAGCAGTCCCTAGCCTTTGAGAAACGGGATGATTTGGGTGCGCCAATATAAGTAATTCCTGGAGGTGAGTTTTATGGAGATGAAATGGCGACCGACGGTTAGGGAAGTGGGATTGGTGGTGGTGACCGTGCGATCAGCAGCGGTGGTAGGCGTAGTCATCATTAGGGTTGAACAGTAAAGGCAAGCCTATCGCAACTGATACCAAATGAACGATTGTTTTCAGTTTCAACTGTTACAGAGAGAGATAGAGCCCTATAAGAGAGTGAACACTAAACTCTCCTATTCTAAGGGTTCTATACTATTGACTAATCATAAGCCACAAATACAAAACTATATACTCCGTAATATAATAATGATAACACTAATATTGCTAATACGGAGAATGGCGAGAAGCTGAAGGCATGAGGTTGTGGGTCGCCGGCTCTGCCCATGAGGCATTGACGAGATAGAGAGGACTGAGGAATCAACCATGAAGAGGTTGTGCGTGAATTGTTGAGTGCTGAACATCTGAAGGCAGAAATAGAGAAAGAAAGTTTTGGGGTTTAGGGATTCATAATTTTAGGGAAAGCCGGAAAGAAAGAGAAAGATTGAGTAAAATGTTTCTTTTTTTTTTTTTTTGCCATTGCCATTGCGTAAGGAGCTTTGGGTTATGATTTTGCCATTGCCATTGTGTAAGGAGCTTTGCCATCGTCGGCGAGCAGGGGGTAGGGAGGAAGAAGAAGACCTCCTAAAATGACCGTTTTGCCCTCACTTATAAATAATTAAAATTATGTTATGATTTTCCGACCAAATTTGATCGGTGATTTGGCCGGGAGGACCAAATCTGTTAAAAAAAAAGCATAGTTAATGGACTAATTTGTTAGTTTTTAAAGTCAGTGTTGCAATTAACAGGAGACATATAGTCTTAGGACCAAAAGTACAATTTTCTGTTTTGTGTTATGTGTTTCTGTACATCAAGTTATGCAAATCTGTACCTTAAGCTTAAGGATTATGTACCTTAAATTGATTTGTAGTTGTATAAGACAAAACATATTGTTTGTCTTATTTTACGAATTTATGTCTTGTATTATGAAATTATATGCCTATAGGATATAAATTATTTACATAAATCATATATGAGAATAAGTAAAATAGAAAACATGTATATGCATCTCGTAGTAAAATAGAAAACATGTGTATGTATTTCATGTTGTGCGTTTCTGTATCTCATGTTACGCGATTCTATACCTTAAGCGTAAGGATTTTGTACCTGAAATTGATTAGTAGCTATGTAACACAAAATATATTGTGTCTTATTTTACAAATTTATGTCTTATATTATGAAATTATGTGCCTATAGGACATAAATTATTTCCATAAGGAATAATGTTCAAATTGATCACTGAACGTAACCTGAAAGTGCAATTAAGCCACTAAACGAAAAAAATGTGCAATTAGGCCATTGAACACTCCAAATGCATGTAATTTCACCTGATAGCAGGTTACCTTCTATTTTATCAGGTTACCTGCTTACATGGATTGTGGGTTGACATTTTAAAATAATTTTTTAATAATACTCTTTAAAATTAATTAAAAATATTTAAAAATTATATTTTTTGAAAGCAAAAAAAAATTAATTAAAATATTAAAAAATTAATATTTAAAAAATATTAATATTAAAAAATATTTAAAAGTTAATATTTTTTTAATTTTTATTAAATAGTAAACATTAAAAATAAAAATTAATTAAAAATATAAAAATATTAATATTAAAAATATTAAAAATTAATATTATAAATATTAAAAATTAATATTTAAAAATTAATTTTTATTTTTTATTTTTTTTATATTTACTATTAAAAATTTATTTTAAAATGTCACATCACCATCTATGTAAGCAGGTAACCTGATAAAATGGAAAGTAACCTGCTATCAGGTGAAATTGCATGCATTTGGAGTGTTCAGTGGCCTAATTGCACATTTTTTTCGTTCAGTGGCCTAATTGCACTTTCAGATTACGTTCAGTGGTCAATTTGAACATTATTTCTTTCCATAAATCATATATGAGAATAAATAAATAGAAAATATGTGTATGTATCTCATGTTATGCGTTTCTGTATCTCATGTTACGCAATTCTGTACCTTAGGCATAAGGATTCTGTACCTAGAATAAATTAAAATTTGTGTTGAAACATGAGAAACGAGAAGCTACGAAGTCTATTAAAAGCTTAAACATCAAACGGCGTTGTTTTGATCCAGGGTCCACAATGCTATATGGACCCTAGTCCACAATATAAATTGTCTAAGTATTACATTTGCATATTGACCGACCCAACCCGTCACACACACACACACACACACACACACACACACACACACACACACACACATATATATATATATATATTCAAGTGTGGGGAGGGATTCCCGTGCGGTTGTGCGGTTACGCACCTGAAGCATTACAATGGTGCACCTTAAGTACACAAATCACGCACCTTAAACACTAAAACAAAGCACCTTAAAAATACAAACTACAGGCACCTTAAGTACACAAACCACGCACTTATGGCACGTTTGGTTCGTGGAATAGGCCTGAAATGGAATAGCATTCCCAGTAATATGTCTATTCCGCTGTTTGGTAAAACCTTCTATTCCCAGGAACAATGGTCTTGGGAATGACCTATTCCCCTTGCAAGGGGAATAGAAATTCCTAGTCTCCCCTAGGTATTAGGCTATTCCTGAGTTCTCAGGAATATCCTAATGTTGTTATTTTCAATTTTACCCCATGGCGTTTTGTCGAAAGATCTTCCTTTTCCCAAAACGCTCCTATATTATTTTTTTAAAAAAAAATTTTAACTAAGAGCAATTAAGGCTCCTTAAATGAAGGAGCTTTTGGCTCTTTAAGGCTTTCTTATCCTAATGTTAATTTTAAAAGAGAAGCAATGTTTCTCTTATATAGAGGAACCCAAATGAGCTATTCTTCCTGAGTGCGGGGAACAAATGATTTTAGGAGAGATTCCTCGTCTTCCTTGTCTTAGTCTTCGACATAAGAAAGGGGTGGAGAAAATTCCCTTTTTCTTGTCTTGTGTCGAAAGAGTAAGGATTCGTGATCCTGTTCGTTAAAGATTCCTAGTCTTGGTTTCTATTTTTCCAGACATATCCCAACGCCCTTTCGATCAATTTCTTACTTAATAGTTTAATTTTGAATTGAAAAAAAAAAAAAAGAGAAAGAGGGGGAATTTTTTCAATTTTGATGAAATACGAAAAGAAATAGAAAAATAGAATAGAAGAAATAGAATAAAAGAAATAGAGAGAGTAAGGTTTATTAGCCTATAGAAAGTATTTGCACAGTTTCTCTTATATAGAGGAACCCAAATGAGCTATTCTTCCTGAGTTACCGGTGTGGGATCAAAAACTCTCATTTGTGTTTTAAAAAAATTATTTTATATATAATTTTGTTTTGTATTATTATTCTTTTTTTTTTGAATACTATTGAAGCATAGAAGTCAGTATTGACTCCACTAAGGCTCGAACCCACCACCTCCTGTATAAAGAGAAGGGTTTGATGCCAAAGACTACTGGACCACAAGGTCCTTGGCTCTTATTATTGTTATTAATATTATTATAAGTTTTATTTTATTATTACATAATAATAATAATACTATTAATATTAATAATAACATGAATGTCCTTATAGGTCATTTTACATGTGAACCACTAACCTAAATAGCTAATTTTACCAAACATTTTTTTATAAACCGCTAATACAATCCGCTAGTCAAACCTGCTAATACAATCCGCTATCTAATGACCGCTAACCGCTGATTGCCAAACAAGCCCATAGGCTATACGATGAGGATATAAACTCTGTGTAATTAGAATATTTCATTTATGTCTTTTAAAACATATTTCATTTCTATTCCTTAAACCAACCAAACACTGTAATATAGTTCCTAAAGTTTATTACTTCCGCGAACCAAACAATAGAATACAATTCATATTCTATTCCTTACATATTCCATTTCTTATGGAATAGCATTCCTATTACCTCAAAATTCATTCTGTGAACCAAACGTGCTGTTAAAGCTTTAAAATGGTGCACCTTAAGTTTTAACAACTCACACACCTTAAGAAGGAAAACAACGCACATTAAGAAGGAAAACAACGCACCTTAAGAAGGAAAAGCGCACCTTAAGATTTAGGTTCACTCACCTTAAGTTTCACCGCTGACGCACTTTAAGCACACAATCCATGCACCTTAAAAAGGAAATCACACACCTAAAGAAGGAAAACCACACAACCATAGAAGGCCAATCGCACAGGAACCCATATATTTAAAATTTTAATATAAAATATCAATATTGGACACCTATTTTTTACGCATCGCGCATAATATATATATATGGTTATAATTAGGTGTAACCGCCCCTTAACGTGCGATCAGTACGACCACACCACTATGTATACAAATATATACCACTCAATGTTAGAAAATGCACCACACAAATATGCATCATTCAAAAAATACATCACTAGGTATGCAAATATACACCACAAAGTGTTAGCAAATGCACCATTATGGGCAGGGGAGTTATGGTACATTATTTTGGGTGTGCGGTGTGGTTTTTGGTGTTTTTGTGTATTTTCATGGTGGTGCGTTTTCTAACATTGAGTGGTGCGTTTTCTAACATTGAGTGGTGCGTTTTCTAACATTGAGTGATGTGAATCGCACCGACCGCATAGGAAGGCGCGACCACATTTGAACATATATATATATAAAGGATCCTATGAAACAATTGCCTTAGATGTGAAATAAGATGAAATTGTATCCGTAGATTGAGTCCAGATAAAGGGTCCAAATTGGAGATTTTAAAAAGAGTTTTCTCCCAAAATGGTCCCTCGACTATTGCTCATTCTCAATTTTGCATTTCGACTTTCAATTGCACCTAATGTGGTCCCTTGACTATCAAAAACTCACCCAATTTGATCCTCCGTTACATATTCCGTCAAATCAGTGTTAAAATGGATGGCATTTTCGTCCATTTACCTATTGTTAGCCTAATAAACATTGAGAAATAGTTGAGGGACCATTTTGAGAATAGTCAAGGGACCATTTTGGGAAAAACTATTTATTTATTTCATTTTTGTTTATTTTCATTTTTTAGACTCTATAAAATTAGAATTTCTATACATTTTTTTCTTACAAATATAAATAGTTAAAATCGTGCAATCCATTGTAAAATTTTTTAACTTTTTTACAGACTTTTTCCCTCTATCTAAATATACAAACTATTCCTATGCAGATTTACAATAAGTTTCATAAATTTTATAAATACTCATTTTTTAAGCACCGATTAAAATAATTTTTAGTCACATCCGTAGTACTAAATATATTACTTTGGATTTTTTTATAAATAAGATATAATATTATTAAACTCAAATAATTAAAAATAATGTGTCCACAGCACAAAAGATTTTATGATTGACTTAAAAATTAACTATAAATTTTATTGTTGAATACAAATTGACAATTATTAAACATTATTTATAATAATTATTGTGTCTCGTGTAATATACTAAAATTATTAGGTAGGATTTTTATAATTAAGATATAATTTAATTAAATCAAAATTATTAAAAATAATGTGTCCACGTTACAAAATAAATTATACTTGCCTTAATAATTAATAATTAATAAAAAAAATAAGAAGAGGAAAACATATAAAAGATGTCATACAATATCTTAAATAATGTAAATTAATATAAAATTTAATAATTACTTCGAAATCAAATACAGAAAATATTGCAGGAAACATTGATGAGATTTTACTTTTCGGCTCACCTGAGAAGTTTACTAGAAAAATTTACCTTTCGGTCCAATATTTTCCCTACATTTTACACTCTTTGGGTGTCTACGCTTGAAAAAAAAAATATTATTTTCAATGGTAAAAGTAATATTTAATGTGATACATAGTGATTGATTGTCTATGAGCATAAAAAATAAAAAAATAAAAAAATAAAAAATAAAAAGAAGTATATGAGTATTTATGAAATTTACGGAACTTATTGTAAAACTTCATAGGAATAGTTTGTATATTTAGAGGGGAAAAGTCTGTAAAGAAAGTTTAAAATTTTGAGGTTGGATTGCGCGATTTTAACTATTTATATTTGTAAGAAAAAAATGTATAGAAATTCTAATTTTATAGAGTCTAAAAAATGAAAATAAACAAAAATGAAATAAATAAAATAGCTTTTTCCAAAATGGTCCCTTGACTATTCTCAAAATGGTCCATCAACTATTTCTCAATGTTTATTAGGCTAACAATAGGTAAATGGACAAAAATACCCTCCATTTTAACACTGATTTGACGGAATATGTAATGGAGGACCAAATTGGATGAGTTTTTGAAAGTCGAGGGACCACATTAGGTGCAATTGAAAGTCGAAATGCAAAATTGAGAATGAACAATAGTCGATGGACCATTTTGGGAAAAAACTCTTTAAAAAAAAAAAACACGGTGACATTATTGTAATTTTGTGTTAGTAAGTCTTTTTTTTTTTTTTTTGTGCCTTCCAGTGCACATTTTTCCTTTTTCCAGTGCACATTTTTATGCCATATAGTGCACAATTTTCCTCTTCTAGTGCACATTGTTATGTCATACAGTGCACATTATTCCTTCTTTCAATGCACAATTTTATGCCATATAGTGCACATTTTTCCTTCTTCCAATGCACATTTTTATGCCATACAGTGCACATTGTTCCTTCTTCCAGTGCACATTGTTCTTCTAACAAAGCACATTATTATGCCATACAGTGTACATTGTTCCTTCATCTAGTGCACATTTTTATGTCATACAGTGCACATTGTTGTGCCTTCCAGAGCCTTTTTCTTTAATTGTATATGACAAACTTTTTTTAAAAGATTAGTTAATTTTGATTACTAATGACTAATTTGAGTTGAATATTGTTTGTTTGTTTATTAGTTATGGTCATTTATGATTTGTGATGATGATGATATATTAAATTTAATTTTTTAATAATTGTTTAACAACTTTGTGCCTCCAGTGCGCATTTTTGCCTTCTAGTGCACATTTTCCCTTCTTCCAGTGCACATTCTTGAAGTTCATAGTTGGCGAATTTATTTTTGATCTACGGCGGTTGAGATTCTATCTCACTTCTCACCTGGGCCTTCTATCTCACCTGAACCCCATATATATATATATATATATATATAGTCCATAATCAGGTGAGAACCATGTCTCAAGTAAGAACCTATGGACAAATCCAAATCTAACAGTTGAGAGTAAAGAAAAATTTGTACTCCGTATTATTTATGGAAATGATCCTGCTCATTTTAAAACTTTGTAATATTTATGAAAATGACCACTCATTTTTTACTTAATTTACCATCGATCAAATTTTGTGTATCAATAGTTTGAATTTGTCCATAAGTTCTCACCTGGGAAGTGTGTTCTCATATGATTAGGATTCAATATATATATATATATATATATATATATATATATTCATTTTGATGATTTTGAAAATATTAATCATTTTTATTTTATATTAATTAACTTTAATGTCTAAAAATTATACTAAGTATTTATTTATTTTAATTTATGCGTTTGTTATTAATTTAATCACGGTTATAACCAGTAGTAATAAAATAAAAAAAAATTAAAATGCACATGGAACAGAATTCTTTTATCTTTATTGAAAGCCATAGAGGGCGGTACGGTAGTATAGGAAGGGTTAAAGAGGGTGCGAATGGTGGACCATAGAAGAGCTGCAATGGTTGATCTCTTCTCCTTCACCGACAATAAGCCTTTCTTTGTTCTTTTGTGAGTAGAAAATGGCACTCATTATCCAAAAGTATGTACAAGATAAATTTTATTTCTGAATTTTAATTAACAATTGATCATAGTGAATGTTAATTTTACGGCCACGAGGTAGCGCGACGGCAAATCAACACAACCATAAAACAAATGAAATAATAGAATAAAAATGTTGAAAGTAATGAGATGGAGTAATTGCTCTCTTGCACTAAAGTTAACCCTTTACCATGAGGCTGAGAGTATTTATACCAGAATAATGAACCTTAGATTTAGGAAGATTACTTAAACTGTCCAAACCGCAATAATTGCTGCCTAATATGAAATATAAAAGTATCCCGCCAAATCGGGACAAGATCCTTAGGAATCCCGCCTCACTGCCTCTGAGTGCTGCACCCGATCGGGCACCATTATGCATGACTTGACTGTCTATGTCGCAAATTTTACTGTGGACCGTGGTCCACAAAGCATTGTGGTCCAAGTGATAAAATGACGTCATTTTGATTAATGAAAACATATGGACGAAACGGCATTCGTTCCGCGCAACTGCAGTTCCCTTTCAACACAACTGCAGTTTCAGACGGATGAAACAACCTCAACCTAAAGTATCAGTTCAACACAACTGCGGATGAAACGGCCTCCGTTCCGTGCAACTGCAGTTCCCTTTCAACACAACTACAGTATCAGTTCAACGCAACTGTAGTATCAGTCTAACACAATTGTAGTATCATTTGAGATGAACTGTAGTATCAGTTATGGAGATTTACGGGAGCTGTTTCTCCCACTTATTAAAACGACGTCGTTTTGTGACCTTGGTCCACAATGCATTGTGGATCGCGGTCCACGATATAACGAATGTTGTCTATGTTAGGCGGGCCGGTGAGCAACCGAGCCTAGCCCATCCACTGATAAAAGCAGTCAATCAGCTAACTCTAAATACCAAGAGCTTTCCAAACTGAGTACCGTAATATTGAATATAACAACACTCAATCCGGAGATAGAAATACGTATATACTCTCTTCTATATTAATTTGATTAATTTTTTTTTTCTATATTAAAAAAATATCAATAAAGTAAAATTCTAATGAAATGAAATATAGGATTCCAGTCGATGAATCTGGAAATGCGATATGCCCTTCAATAAAAAAAGAAAACTAGATGCTTCGAGTAAAATGAATTCTTTGTTTTTTTTTTTTTTACTAATGAGTTATGAATGGCTTGACAATTCCCAAAATATCCATTAGTGAAGTAAACTAATTTAGTTTGTGTATAGTTAATCAATTTAAACTAAAAATATTAATAGACTCTCATTCAGAATCAAAATTGAAACTGGTTAAATCAATAACTTTGGCAATTGGGCATAGTGCATGCCCCACAACTCAGCCTTTCTGTTTCAATGCGGAGTGGTGCATTCACTCCTCTTCACCCCAGCAGCTTTCATATATCCTGTACTCGATCTCTCTCTCTCACATTATATTTTTCCATTATTTCCGCACTGCTGTTTCTATTTTGTACTTCATCTCCAATTCAATTCTCTGACACTTTCTCAGAACAATGGTTCAGTCCAAGAAGTTCAGAGGTGTCAGGCAGCGCCACTGGGGCTCCTGGGTCTCTGAGATTCGCCACCCTTTATTGTATGTATATATCCACTGCACTTTCCATTATTATTATATCAATGTCGGACTGCCGGCCGATTAGCTATTTTACACCTCAAATGTAATAATATTATATTCATGCATGCATATATCTATATATAGGAAGAGGAGGGTTTGGTTGGGGACGTTTGAGACGGCGGAGGAGGCGGCAAGAGCCTACGACGAGGCGGCTATTTTGATGAACGGCCGGAATGCGAAGACCAACTTTCCGGTGGCGGCTAACAAAGACGGTAAAGAAGATAAGTCTTCCTCTTCTGCTGCTTCTTCTTCTTCTTCTTCTTCCTCGAGCTCTCTTTCTGCTATCTTGAGCGCAAAGCTCCGGAAATGCTGCAAGTCACTGTCGCCGTCGCTCACTTGCTTAAGGCTCGACACCGAGAATTCCAACATCGGAGTGTGGCAGAAACGCGCCGGCGCATCCTCCGACTCCAACTGGGTCATGACCGTCGAGCTCGGAAACAAACAGCAGCCGCCGCCCAAGCAAGAAAGCCTTTCCTCGGAGACTTCAGAAGACACTACAGACGTCGTCGCCGACGACGGCAATCAAACAGTGAACGAAGAGGAGAAGATCGCGCTGCAAATGATCGAGGAACTCCTAAACGAGAATTAATCATCACAGTAAGATCAAATTAAGATTAGAACAAAATAAATAAAACGAAAAAACAACTATATTTGTTTTACAAGTTATTATCATATTTTTTTCTTTTTTTAATCAATCATTTGAAGGAGGACTGGTATATCCCTATTCCCTACCCGGTTGCCGGGATACTATAATTTGTCCTTAGAGGTAGGAAAACCAACATGTGCAATATAGTACGACGTCCAAGACTGTGTTTGGTTCGTACAAGGTTACGTTGTGAAATATAATTGTGATCGAGTTGTATTATCTCCACAGCTTATATTATATATATTGAATTGATTTGGACTTCCAAAGAGTTTGGTGAGATAATTAAGGTTTTTGCTGTTGAAAAGACGTTTAATATAAATTTCACGCGCCGACAGAGGTGTATATCGTGGGGAGAATTGAAGAAGAATAAATGGAGTGGGTTCAGGTTATTACTTATTATATATTATTTATATATATAATAATAATAATGGACGACTTTAACTTCTCGCCTGGAATTTGGAAATATCAGTCTGTATATCTCTCTGACACTTTCATCACTCACCAGAAAGCAACCCTTTTGGTCCAAGGCTCGTTAATTGTTGATGTAAACTGTTGGCTTGTTTTGTGGTTTTGATTTGTGTCTAAAGGGGACTGAATGTCTGAATGTGTGGAATATAATTCTCTCCTCAAAGAATTATGAATTCAATTTTAATTAACATTCTTTTGATCAAATCAGTCGTATAGGAGGAGTTTATTCAATCATTATGTCCTAAATCACTGACATACAAGTTCATTTTTAGTATATTGAAGATTCATTTTTAGTACACTGTATTACAAGTTTACTTTCTTAAGGTTCATTTTTAATATACTACTCTAAAAAAAATGAACATATAGTACATTAAAAGTATACTAAAAATGAATATGTATTCGTGGTCAACCTTATAGTCGGGTTTACCTTTCTTGTACGGTTTGCAGACTATTATTACACATAAGCGGGATTTACCAAATGCACAACATTGGACAGTAACTATACTATATGTTTTTCTCGTCACAAAAAGAAAAAAAAAAAAAAAAAAAAAAAAAACAATACCACTACAATGCATAGTGTGGTAAAATTTAGGGTGTATTTGGTTCACACAAGAGAATCAGAATCGGAATCTGAATCAAATACTTGGTAATGATAATGAGTTTTGGTGAAAGTATTTTGCATGTTTGGTAGCAAGGTGAAATTTAAATGATTACCAATATTGATGTTTGGTTATGTATGATCCTATAATGGGAATTAATATTTTTAACTTTTAAGAATACAAAAATAAAAAATTAAGACAATTGGTCTTAATATAATGATATCCAAATTAAAGCACCAATATAAACAAAACAAAACAAAATCAAAACAAAAATCTAAAAGCACTAGTCCAAACTTAAAAATCAAATTACAAATTGAATGATACCCGTTACGTTTTTAATTAGGTAATGAATTTTTTAATTGAATGGGTAATCAAATATCATAATTGTGTTTTAAAAAGTTGTCAACCAAGCACTAACTATGATTTTGATTCTCATTCTTGGTGTGTAAACCCATGAACGAAACACACCATTAATATTCTCTTTATTTTAATTTGTGATCAGTTAGTAACTTGGTACCTTATATTTTCATTGCATTTAATTATTAAGAACCAAATTATTATGTAATTTTAAGAAAATTCTAAAATTAAACTAACGTCGATCGGTCCTCTTGCACTGAATACAAATGCAAAAAAAGCATAACATGTTACGGAGTATTTGTAAATGTCTGTGGATATTATTTTAAGTTTATGAAAGTTATGTAGTAATAGCAAGAAAACCTGATTAATTAGTACAACATACATATGCAAATTCAATTAACACGATGCATAGTACTTACTATACAAGTGTGCTTTTATAATAATAATAATAATAATAATAATAATAATAAATAAAGAAGGAGGGGTTTTTTTTTTTTTTTTTTGAAAACAAAGAAGGAGGGGTTAACCCCAAAGAAAATCAATTAATTACGAACATGGATCCCACCGACAGTATCATCTCAAACAATAGGAACGAAAGAACACGGAACAATTTCGAGCACCATGAGACCACGATTGAGTACATAACTATGCCAGTCTGATTTGCATAAAGTATGTACTCAATAATTAATTAACATATTTTACATTTCCATAAGTTGTGTTCATTTCAATTATAAATAGATAATTTGTTAATAGGCATATTAACGATACAAATTAGCCCAGTAAAAAATTAATTAAGATATCTAACAATCATAATACCTCCTCTTTCACACAAACACTCTACGTATGATCAAGCGAGAATTGCTACCTAGGTAAAAATTGTGGACCAATTTTAAACATTTATCTATGATGATCGACGGATTTAAAGTATAAAAAAAAATACGTAGACATTTTAATAAATATTTCAAACTTAAAGTACATCATGCAACAACTACATTACATATCAACAATTGCACTCGTAGTTGTTGCACGATGTACTTTAATCTTATTTTTGAATTGGTGCACGATGTACTTTAATCTTATTTTTGAATTGAACATTTGCAATTTTCACAAGAAATTAAATATGATCTGCCCATATATATATGTGTGTATTCCATATATTCCATCTGTTTGACAAGAGATGTATTTATATGATATTGAAATGACGTGGAACCATCATAATCTAAAATGGTCTTTGTGTAAACAGTTATAAGAAATTGTCAATTCCCAGACTTGGAATAAAACGATGTTGTTTAATTGATGACATTTAACTAAAAGCATTATTAGACTTCTGGGAAATATATAATGTCATTTTAGGCGAATGTCTGTATCACGCTGCTATATTAGTAACAATCAGATTGTGTTTGATGTAATGTGATTATCCTATTTCATACCCAAGCCGTTCTTAATCATTAATTGGCACGACATTATTGTAACATATTTAATTTGTCTGAAAAAACAAAAAAATAAAAGATAGATCGAGATGCTTTGATTAAGAAATTATCTGCATTAATTCCTATTTTGTTTACTCTTCGATGAAGACCGTTGCTAAAAAGTCCATTAGTTGTTGCTCGAAGTATTTCAACATGAAGAGTGAATTTAAAAAAAAAAAAAAAGGATAATAGGAATTTTTAATGGAATGTGAAGTCGAACTAAAGGACAAATATATAAAGAATAATTTAAAATTTTAAAATTTAAAATTTGATTTGACCATTAAAAAAATTTGGTCACCAAACAAGTGTCCAGAATTTTCGACCACTTTAATGGTTGAAACTCAGATTCTTTGTAGCTTTTTGAAATTTTCGACAATCTACCGTAATCAAACTTTTTGACCACCTCAACCAGAGATGGAAAGAAGAAAAAATGCTATTTTTTTTTTTACTATTTTATGTAATAGAAAATTTACGGTTTTTTTTTTAGGAATAATATACATCATTAATTTCTTATTTCTTTGAATTGGGGATGAAGAATCTTGTGATATGGTGAACGCACATTGCATCTATAGTTAGGTAAGAGCAAGTATATAAATGAGAGGATTGTACTTCGTTAGAAAGTACATACTCCAACGTGTAAACTATGAATATACGACATGAAAATTAATTAGCTTTACATATCAATATGAGTTGGATGATAAATCTACATCTACTTCTACATCTATAATCTATCTACAATCTACATACATACATACAATACATATACAATATACATACAATCTTAATAAGAGTCAATAAAGTTAAGACTCTAACAGGAAGAAAAAAAATGTTGGTGGTAATTATTTACCTAAACGAATGGTTCATATTATTTTGATTTTAGTAATTTTTTATAATTTTTCTTCTTTATCCTCTAATATATTATTTTCTTCCCTTAAATAACCTCACATTCAATTAATATAAACTTTAGTAAGGTGCATGGTTTTCTTTCTTAAGGTGCATGATTTTCCTTCTTTAGGTGCGTAGTTTCTATGCTTAAGGTTTGTTTTTGTTGAAACTTAAGGTGTGTCGATCTAAAGTTTTAGGTGCGTTGTTTTACTTCTTAAGGTGCGTGATTTTCCTTTTTAAGGTGCGTGTTTTGTGTGCTTAAGATGCGCTAGTTGTTGAAACTTAAGGTGCGTCGGTTTAAAGCTTTAGGTGGATAATTTTCTTCTTAAAGTGCATGGTTTTCCTTCTTAAGGTGCATGGTTTCTATACTTAAGGTGCGTCAATTATGATATTTAGGTGCACGATTTTAAAATTTTAGATGTGTGGTTTGTGTATTAAGGTGTTTTGCTTGAGTTAAAATTTATTGTCCCCTGACCTTAAAACTTTTTAGATTTATCAGGTCAGTCTATTGATTTCGGCCTAAAATTAACAACCCACTCAATTGATGTCACTGGTATTATTGAAGTTCCTAAATTTATATATTTATATATATATATATATATATATATATAATTTTATTTAATTATTTATTTTCAATATAAAGTTTCTCGATCTGGAGAGTAACACCCATGTGAAGGGTGATTACTTAAGCTAGCTATCGGCTGCGGTGTCTGCATTATATGTATCAAATATTAAACATCATACATAATAAAGACTAAAACGACTTGATGTGGGGGACAGTTCCTAAGAGTAGGTATATGTACACCCTTAACTTAATCCTAGATTAATCTTAATTAATTAAAGAATAATCCAACTGATGATGGAGTAATATTCGTAGGACTCGATTAGGTCACCAACTAAAATCCTCTGATTTTCTCTTTCAAGTTTCGATATCAATATGTTGTGTTTTCTTTCTCGATTTTCACGTAAAGTTGTGTCCTTTATTTATTTTTCGTACTTTATTCTGTAATTATCTTTATTTTCATGAAACTATTTAAATTTATTACGAGAAAGCCCCATCACTATTTAAAGATGTGTTCTAGGTGAGGCTTACCTTGTGACTCTAACTTGAAAAGGATCATAAAGAGGTAAATTAATCTAATTTATTCATAATTGATCAACTTAAATCAAGAAGTTAGGTAAATAGGTAATTTAAATGGAAAATTAAATTTAAAATCTTATGACTATTAACTGAAGCAATACTAGATGAATGGGGAAAATCATATTCCGAGCATCAGCAACTTACCAAACTTAGTCCACAGCCTATAAAACAAGACAACACTTTGGGTGTTATGTACTAATGACGTGTTTAAGGTGATGAGTTGTAATGAGCTAAAAGAGTTTGGTATCTTTATCTTTCAGTAGTGGGATGAGGGCTAGGGGTCTACTATTTGAAACTTCACCAATAAAATATTTCATTTTAAGTGAGCATTAATGGGTTTTGGGGCCTTCTTTTTCTAAAGTCCATACTAGGTTCCAACATGCAGGAAGCAGTTAATTAATTATAGGAAAAATGGCGCTTTTGGCCCCTTAATTGTTTTAGTTTTGGAAATTTGTCCCTGTCAATTGATTTGAACAAACTTAGTCCTTTAATTATGTATAATGTAGCACATTTAGTCGTTGATATTATATAATTAAAACTTTTAATAATATATTTTTTTTCATGGAGTAATATTTGTCAAGTATTCTTCACTTCCTTCTCTCTTCTCTTAAGAACATACGCCATCTTCATCAAATATTTCATTTACAAGAATCCTAACTCATAAACAATAAAAAATCAATAAGTAGGATTCTCCTCCTCTTTAAAAGCCACATTCTTTTTCGCTCTTTTTTCCTACCGTGTTCCTGTGGTTGTTTTGCCGACAAATTACGTAATCCATATGCATGAAAATTTGCAAATCATTTGCTTGGACAAAAGACATTGATCCATTACCAATATTCATTTTAAGTAATTTTAAGAGCTTTCTAGCTTGTTATCTATTGTTTAGAGATATCCGTCTCCTCAGCTTAAGTAATTTTAAGAGCTTTGGTGGTCAATGACATTCCGGCGGCTTGTTCTTCATCCACGACAGTAGACGTAGACTTAATTGGCTTTCGCGGTGGCTTTGAACATGGACTTCTCCTATGGGCTTGCTTAGAGATATCCGTCTCCTCAGCTTGGCAGTCCATTTCCGGCTACTACATATTTGTATTTTCCGATGGGGTTCTTCTTCTCCGGTTGGTCTCGATCTCTCTCCCCATCACAAGTGGGTTTGTCAAAAAATTATTATGTAGCTTCCTAGAGAGAAGGGGGAGAATCTTACTTATTGATTTTGATTGTATGAGTTCTTGCAAATCAAATGTTTGAGGGAGATGGCATACATGGTTAAGAGGAGGAAGAAAGAAGTTGGAGAGAGTACAAATATAACCGTATAAAGCAAATTTATTAATAAAATTTTTAATTATATAACATCAGTGACTAATTGTGATACATTATGAAAAATTAAAGGACTAAATTTGTTCAAATCAATTGACAGGGGCTAAATCTTAAAAAGTAACTCTATATATTAATATCATACTAATTATTAAACTTGTAAACATATACTAAATAGTAAATACTAATTACTAAGTACCAAGGTCTTACTATTAAGTATTAAGACCTAAGTACTAATTAAGTACCAAGTACCAAGTACTAACTGATACTAACTACACAAGGTTATTACTTATTACAGATTTCCAGACCAAAATAGAATGCCTATTTACAAATTACAAGTTATTACAGACCAAAAGACAAATTGACAAAAGGGTTACATTGTTACAAAATATTTAAATAGACAACAGATTCACATAATCACAGATGAAGCCATGATTCATAAAGGCTTGAAGTTATCCAATATCCGCAAAGGCGTACTCTTCTTCATGTGAATTGTTACAAGTTAGTGAAAAGAATTAGTACACATTACACAAGCAAGCTGCAAAGGGAAGAAGGGGATTAGATAATTAATACTTAATAGTTGGCACTTGGTAATTGGCTCAGTAAGCATTTTTCCATTCAATTTTGGATTAAGGGCAAATTGCTACAATAAGTATAGAACAACATATCAACTTAATCATTCTTTTCTGATTATAGGTGAAAGCTTCGTCATTGCCACATAAAAGGGACAAACATAATAAAATAAGCCAAATAGAAACATTACCAGAATACCAGATGTCCAGAGTAACATTACCACTACCACTACTGCTACCACTACTACTATTGCTACCACTACCACTACCACTACCACTATTACTGCTGTTGTTGTTGTCTCATATATATATGTGTGTGTGTTCGCGCGCGCACGCGTGTTTTTTGTTTTGTCTTGTATTTTAAAAATATTTTTCAAGATATTTGAACAACAATTTTATTTTATAAAAGGCAAAAACTTGTGGGAGACCGTGAGACGGGTGGGTCGATTTGTAGACAACTAAGTGTGTAAGTATCACAATTTCAGTTTTAAATAGTACAATATTTATCATTAGTAACAATAAATTTTAACATAAATAATATCACTATTTCACATATAAGTATTATAATATCTATCATAAGTAACGATATATTTTTATTCAAATTGGTATTAAACTTTCTACAATAAGTATTACAATTTATTTCATAAGTATTAATGCACATATAATTAAGTATTACAATATTTATATTAGAATTACATTTTGTAAGTATCACAATTTCAATTATAAGTATTGCAATATTTATTATTAGTAACAATCATTTTACACTAATTAAATAGTACCACATACAATTTCACATATAAATATTACAATATGTATTATAAATAATAATAATAATTTATTTATTTTAAATTGGTATTAAATTTTTTGCAATAAATATTATGATTTTATCATGACTCATGAGTCATGAGTAACAAGCAACTATCCGTCAAGCACTTTATGCTCATATGACACCTATGTGGCTCTCCTTGAACAAAGGTCACAGGATCAAATTTCGAGTAAGGTATTGACTCTTTGTACTAAAAAAACAGCAACTATCCTAAAAAAAGTGACCTAGCTAATTACCCATCACGATCAACCATAAGCAATAGACGAATTTCATTCGGTGCACCATCCATCACATGCAATCTTAAGTATAAAGTACCAAAATCTACCACTATCTAATGCGTATAATAGTTTACTTTCTTGAGTTGTGAATATACTGCATTGAACACCTGGAATCTCATCTCAACAGCCCCCTATTAGTCTCAACTCTCAAGTAGTTTATCATTGTTTTTCAAATAGTATTTTTTTAATTCTAAAAAAAAAAATACCTAAAATTATCCATCGATTATGTCATCATTTTCATATTGATCATTGTCTACCAATTTATTTAAAATAGTTATTGATTATGCGAAATTTACCTAATATAGTCCATAGTGTGAGTAATAAATGACTAAAATACGTAAAATTTTACATAATTGATCGACCATTTTAGATTAATTGGTAGCTGGTGATCAATTTGAGAATTATGAAATAGTCAAGGGAAATTTTGGTATTATCTCATTTTGAAATTTGATAGCAAAATATAAAATTATCAATAGTATATTTGAGGAATAAAAATGAGAATTAGTTCATTTAATTAAATTAATAATATAAATTTAAGTATAATTAATATAATTAACGTTTTGTCTAGATGACAAAATCTAAAACTTTTTTTACATAAGTTAGAGAGTTTATGTTTTAGGCCCTGTTTTGTAAATAATTGACCTATTGGTCAATTTTGGCATATTTGACAATTATTAGTTGTTTGATTTGGTTAAAAAATCAATATAAGTGTTTGATTAATAAGTTTTTTGTAACTCCAAAATACTAAATTTCAAAAGGATACTCAAAGCAGCCTTTTCAATTAGTATTTTGAAAAAAGAAATTATAACAAACAGCTAATTTACCAAACACTTTTTTTTACAATCAGCTAATATTATCAATTAATTATATCTTCTAACCCAATAAGTTAACAGCCATTTACCAAACATGGCCTTAGTGTTTTACTTTATCAATTCAAATGATATTTAAGGTGTGATTGATTGAATACAAAAAACAAAAAACAAAAAAAAAAAAACAAAAAAAAAAAAAACAAACAAACAAACAACAACACAAAACAAAGCATAAAATTACGTACCTTTGTTATAAAATTACTTTGTACATATTACTAGTCTACTGAAAACGTGTTTAATTTGTGTTTAATTAGTTAAAATTGTGACAATATAATATTAACCTATTTAATTGAGAGTTATTTATTAGGTCAGTATGATCAATTTACTATATATAATACAATTAATTTGTTTTGTGTCAAAGACCTTGTGGTCTAGTGGCACTCGGTGTCCCAGTTAACACTCCCACATGGATTATGGGAGTGGGTTTGAGCCTTAGTGGTGTAGTACTCAAAAAAAAAATTATTTTGTTATATTAGTTTTATAACTAACAGGTAATCGACAACGGGCCAACATCACTGATAATAAAATGAGTAGAGAAGATAATTTGGAGAGAATATCGTAATGCTTAGTTCATGGAATACATTGAGAATATAATACCATTCAGTGGGATAGATCTATTTCGCTCTTTGGTTCAACTTTTAAAATAAGGAATATAATTCAACCAAATGGTCTATTCCTTTTACAATTGAAATAGCCATTCCCAAGGCCCGCTTTGTATTAGACTATTAGCTATTCCTCGACTGGGAGAAATAACTATATTTTATTATTCAAAAAATACCCTCATAAATTCTTTATACACATACAATACACAACCTAGAGAAACTAACCCAGTTCGTGTACAATTGTTTTATTCTTCAATTTATTTTTATGGAAAAGGTACAAATAGGTCATTGAACTATTTTGGGAATAACAATTAAGCCATCAAACTTGAATAAACTCCAAATTCATCCATGAACCCGGAAAAAAAAAAGAAGAAAAAGCAATTAGCATTTTTAGCAGAATAACAGCAAGTTTGTACTTATTAGGATGTCATGTGTATTTTTTATTTTTTATTTTTTTTATTATTATTATCCTACTAATCATTTGACCCTAAAAAATAAAACAAAAAACTAAGCATTGTTATTGAATATTTGAATGCATTCTATTTTTTTTTTTGTTTTTTTTTTTAAATCAAGGATAAGTCGGCCCAACACATATCTACGTGTTAGATTTTATTATACGAAGTATCAACAATTATTTCAACATAATAATATTGCAAAAACCTACTTTCAAGAATATAATTAATATATTTCTTTTTTATGTTGAGAATAAAATATACTCTGTATAAAATATTACTTAACATTTTGATTAAAGAGCAATGCTACAAATCCCTTCTATATTTCCCCCACAAATTTTCCCTCTTGAGGTGTCATAATGTGATTGGTAGTTAAATTTATTTATTAGTTAGCGGTGGGTTGGTCAAATGCTTAGTTTTTTTAGGGTCAAATGGGATAATAATAATAATAATAATAATAAAATATAAAATAAAAATACACATGTCATCCCAATCAGCACAAACTTGTTGTTAACATGTTAAAATGCTAATTGTTTTTTTTTTTTTCGGTTTCATGGATGAATTTGGAGCTTATTTGAGTTCGGTGGCTTAATTGCTATCCCTCAAATAGTTCACTTACCTATTTGTATATTCCCTATTTCTATTTATAATTGCTTATCTATATTCTATATTTATTAATAAAAACAAAATCCTCAATTTTAACTTCCCGCCCAAAACACTCCTATATTATTATGGTTTGCGTAATATTGTAAAATATTGTAATATAATTTCTATTCGTAATACAATTGTATATTAAAATATGGAAATACAATTCCTAATAAAATATATTTTTCCCTACTTTCCTATTCGTGATACAATTCTAAATTAAAATTACTAACCGTAATAATACAATATATATATTTCCTGCAACATAATCTATATTATTAATAAAAAAAATCCTCAATTTTAACTTTCCGCTCAAAAATAATACATATGCATTTCTTTAATTTATAATTCGATGTCTACAATGTCTTTATTCATCATTTATAATTTCATTAGTTATATTGTCTATATTTTCTACAATACAAAGATTCATTACCTTCAAATTTATTAATTAATTATATTCACTACATTGTTCATTGTTTTTTTTACACTATCTTGTAATTAAATATTAAAAGTTATACTAAAAAATAATGTTATATATTTATTTTACCAAGTACTATGTTAATAACATGGAAAAAATTTAAAAAAAAAAACAATTTGAATCCAATCATATTAACCACTTATGAAGGATTTGTTGACAAAGAAGAATTCAAATAATCCAATAAATTGATTTAAAACTTATTATTAAAAATGTATGTAGCGCAATAGAACATTGCGATACACTTGATGCATTGAAAAGATGCTGAGACTACAACATTGTTGGAATCAATCTTTCAAATTCAGAAAAAGAAGAAATTTGAAAAATAGCTACCGTTGCAGCATTCGTTAATCTTGTATGTAAAATACTTATTGTGCATTTTTTAAATATATTAGAACTAATATAAATTTACAATTCATTTCATTTTCTACAATCAACTTGTTTGTATTAAAGACAAAATCAATATCCATCTTGACAACAAAAATAATTGATATATAGGATGTAGCCACTGTTTAAAAATGTTTATGCACAAAGTGACAAACTATTTAACTGCATGCATTGTGATGAAAAGGCAGCAGTAGATACTCCAATATTAGTATCAAATCAACAAAAAAAAATTAAAAAAAAAACACACACAGACACACACACACAATCAAGTACTATACTCAATACTCATTCATACTAATTCAAAAAATATGAACTTCAAAATAAACATGTGCGAAATGGATGTAGAAACTGTTGATGAAACTAGACATATTGCAACATCAGTATTCGGACTACCTGCAAAGCTATTGTTGTTACTATCAAGTAAACAAGTTATGAAACTAGAACAAAATGTACTACTCATTAACCTTCTACAAATATAATAAATATTAATATTTTCCTCAATACTTTCACATGATAATGTACGGCAAACATTTCACAGCACATGAACATGTAGGGGAAAAACTACTCCAATATAATCTTGCATTGGTATAGTTTAAAGTACTTATTTAAAAATAAAAATTGGGCATTATCCCAATCGTGCAATGCGCGTGAAAAACTAGTATGATAATACAATTCATATTCGGACTACAATTGTAAATTAAAATATGGTAATACAATTACTAATAAAATATATTCTTCCATACTTTCTATCCGTAATACAATTCTAGATTAAAATTACAAATCGTAATAATATAATACATATATTTCCTACAATATAATCTATACTATTAATAAAAACAAAATCCTCAACTTTAACTTACCTCCCAAAACGCTCCTATACTATTAAGATTTGCGTAATATTGTAAAATATGGTAATACAATTCCTATTCGTACTACAATTGTAAATTAAAATATGGTAATACAATTTCTAATAAAATATGTCATTCCCTACTTTTTTATTCGTAATACAATTTTAGCTTAAAATCTATTCTATTAATAAAAACAAAATCCTCTATTTTAACTTCCCGCCCAAAACAGTTCTATACTATTAAGGTTTGCGTAATATTGTAAAACTAGTTATCACACGCGTGTTGCGCGATTAAACCAATGTCCAATGCGTATTTTTAAATTAGTGTTCCTTAATTGGTTAAAGTAGTCATATAATAATGAGAGAGAAAAAAAAATGCTAAATTAATAAAAATAAAATAAATAGTATCGATGCTTATATATTTTAATAAAACATAACGAAATTGTAAATAGCTAAATTACAACTAAAGTAAGTAGAAACAAATAAACCATTTACATGGGAGCAAATGTCGTGTCATCATTGTCACTTGTTTGGACACCGGTCCGACCATTTAAAATACATGTGTAATTGTATTTGTGATCAAGTATTTTATAGTTCGTCCGGACGGGTTTGACAATGACATTTGAGATGATGTACCATTTGTTGGTTTGTAAAGTGATGTCATACATTCCGTTGTCATTATCAAACACTATTGATTGAACCTGAGTTCCTTGCATTTAGATATAGCATTTACAATGATGTTGGTGGTGAATGAGAGCATCTTCATAATAATAATAATAATAATAATACTACTAATAATGATAAAAATAAAATAAAATAATAATAATAATAATAATAATAATAAAAAAAGGGAGAAATTTTTAACTATTTATACAGTTTCATTCTCAAAGACGATGAGCATATACTTTTTCTCAGGCGTTCCAATAGCGTTTTTTGGTTCGTTTTTCTTAATGACATGAACTGTACAACCATCCCACAGTTTGTGTGTCAATATCAATTAACTTTACTGCATTTGTGTTTTCAAAAAAAAAAACTTTACTGCATTTGTCATGACTAATATCCTTGTGCCATGAGAAATATGTTCATAAAGAATGTTAAGAAATAATATAATGTGAACCATAACATAAATTCAAAAACCATAGATTAGGGAGTTATGAGTAACTAAAATGTGTAGATTATAGATGAATATAATGAGAACCACAACATTACATATAAGGATACAAGTATAGATGAACAGATTATACAATAGATATATTTACATAACGATATTGAAGTTATACTAATTAATGAGTATACCATCATTGATTTTTTTTTTTTAAAAAAAAACTGTAATCATTAAGAGTACAAATACAAATAATAGAATTAGCATGATAATATTTTGACAATCATGCTTATAGAATGTCAAGTAGATGGTGTATTGCAGAATATGCTAGGTTTAGTTTTGGGTGAATACCAGTGAGAATGGGAGGGGTTTATATACTGTTGTTTTGGGTAGAATAATGGTTTAGTTAGGAATCTATACAAAATTGTATTATAGAATCCTATTAAGGCTTCAATATTCTAATTTTAAGTTAAAAATCTATACAGAATTGTATTATAGAGTATTGTCAATTTGTTTGAAAACTGCAATAAAGAAACAAATTGCCTACAGAATTTAATGTTAAACTTCCGTTATATTTAATGGAAAGAATTTGGTAAAATAATAAATGATTAGTATATATTAGGAATTTAATTGGAGGGTGCACAATAAAAAGAACACAAATTACAATATGTTATAACAGACTATTACACCAACATTTTTTTAGTTCCAGTTAGGGGTCTAACATTATTGGCTCTTATTATAAGTGTAGATATGGTAATACAATTCGTATTCGTATTGCAATTGTACATTAAAATATGGTAATACAATTCCTAATACAATATATATTCTTTCTTACTTTCCTATTCGTAATACAATAATTAAATAAAGTATTAATCGTAATATTACAATACATATACTTTCCTACAACGTAATCTATATTTATAATATTAATAAAATCAAAATCCTCCATGTTAACTTCCCGCCCAAAACATTCATATGCAATTAAGGTTTGTGTAATATTGTAAAATATGGTAATACAATTTCTATTCGTACTACAATTGTAAATTAAAATATGTTAATACAATATTTTTTTTTCTACTTTCCTATTCGTAATACAATTTTAGATTAAAATTATTATTCGTAATATAACTATACATATACTTCCCTGCAACGTAATCTATGCTATTAATAAAAACAAAATCTCCATTTTAACATTTCCCGTACAAAACACTCCTATTCTATTAAGGTCTGAGTAATATTGTAAAATATGGTAATACAATTCGTATTCATACTACAATTGTACATTAAAGTATGATAATACAATTCCTAATACAATATATATTCTTTCTTACTTTCCTATTCGTAATACAATTCTAGAATAAATTACTAATCGTAATATTACAGTACATATAATTTCCTGCAACGTAATCTATACTATTAATGAAAACAAAATCATATATTTTAACTTTCCGTCCAAAACAGTCCTATACTATTAAGGTTTGCGTAATATTTAAAAATATGGTAATACAATTCATATTCGTACTGCAATTGTACATTATAATATATTAATGCAATTCCTAATACAATATATTCTTTCCTACTTTTTTATTTGTAATACAATTTTAAATTAAAATTATTTTCAAAAAAAATTAAAATTACTAATCGCAATATAATTGTACATATACTATTCTGCAACGTAATTTATACAAACAAAATCCTATATTTTAACTTTCCGCCCAAAACAGTCCTATACTATTAAGGTTTGTATAATATTGTAAAGTATGGTAATATAATTCGTACTCTTATTACAATTGTACATTAGTCTAGCTAATCTCAGTGTTATTTATAAGCAAATTTGTTATCTTAATAGCGTACCTAACCAGAATAATACACAAACATCGTTGCTCCAACCAAATAGGTTGTTCGATAATGTTCAGTCGTTGTTAGAACCAGCTGTTTGTGCACCAACATTTAGTCCAACTAATCTCAGTGTTAATTGTAAACAAATTTGTTATCTTAATAGCGTACCTAACTATTTTAATTAAATACAATGTAAATTTTAATTTTCTTCACTCGGGTATAAATAATTGCAGTGGTCGCTAGTGAAGCATTATACGGTAGATATATGGTTAGTTGTCCAAGAACACCTATTAATATGCCTAGGTAATGGTAATACAACTCAAATTCAAATTATTTGTAATAATCTTTACATTTTATTATATAAATTTTGATTTATTTGTTTTTAAAATAATTGATTTACTCCAATTAATTTGTTAATTATTATGTATTTATTTGATTTTACTATCAAATTAATCAATACATGTGCGACATGAACACTATAAAAAGACGAGCATATTTAAGTTGTGACTATTTGTGTAAGGAAGAATCAGATAGTGAAAATCTATCAAAAGCACACACTCTTGAATTTCGAAATAGTTTGAGATTGTTTGGACTCCCCAATCATTCATTGACATTAAAGGTTGGTGCACCTGTTATGTTATTGCGGAACATTGACCACCCTCTTGGTCTTTGCAATGGTACGCGTCTCATCGTCACAAGATTGGCAAATCACATTGTCGAATCAAGAATAGTTAATGGGACACATGAAGAAACCAAAGTTCTTATCCTCAAATGTCTTTCACTCCTTCTAATATGATATTGCCCTTCAAGTTTTAGCATAAACAATTCCCAATGATGCTCGCATGTGCCATGAGTACCAACAAAAGCCAGGGTCAAACACCAACTCATGTTGGGCAAACCGGTGTTTAATCATATTCAATTGTAAGTGACTTTTTCCCGAGACACCCATCCTGATAGCCTGAAGGTGTTAGCGCTAGACGATGATGGACAAGATTATGTTAGTACTACCAATGTCATCTAAAAAAGGTTTTCAATAATGTGTAATTCGAACTGGTGATATTATGTTTGTTTTTTTTTTTTCAAAGAGCAAATTTGCCCAAGTTATACAAATCCTAAACACTAATATATAAAATCCCCAAAGTTTCAGCACTGGATGCTTACATATACACATTAGCTATTAATTCAACAATTATTTGGTCAAATTCATGCAAAGATAATATCACAAAACATTATCGATCCAAACCATCTTTTTAATTGCACTATGTAATATTTGATATTATAATTTCTATAATTATATATCAATCCAAATATTCTTAAAATATTATAGCAAATCAATCCTGTGCATCACACGGGTGCGAACACTAGATTAAGATGAATTTAATAGGTAGGTGCAGCAAAGATGGAAGGACTTACAATTTACCTATTGCTCATGAGGTAGCTGCACTTATTCTCGAGGATCTGAACCCATCAATGGGTGATCTAGACATATTGATCGAGACCAGGACTGGTCAGTTAAAGAGATTGAACCCTGCATATCTGCTGCTACAGTAACCTTTGTTGTTCCCCTACGAAGAAAATGGTTATCGCAATGAAATTATATTTTCTGATGCATGGCGCCAACGTCATCCTGGTGGTAGGATAAGGTTATTTATCATTTTATATACATGAGAAGAATACATCGCTATATTCTATAAGGTTATTCCAACAATTCTTTGTTGATACATATACAATGATCGAATCTGCATGCTTGATTTACATTAGAACTCATCAGGAGGCGTTGCGTTATGAAGCTTATTAGGGTTGAGCGATGCGTTGACAAGAGGTGAATTAGACCCCACAGCGCGGGGTAAAAGAATTATACTCTCATCATCGTTCACAGGTGGAGCTAGGTATATGATTCAGAACTATGAAGATGCAATGGCAATATGCTAGCACATCGATTATCCATACATATTCATTACATTCACCAGCAACCCAAAGTGGCATGAGATTGAGTGGTATGTTGCACACTGTGGCCTTAAAGCAAAGGATAAACTTGACATCGTTTGTTGTGTGTTTAAAGATGAAGCTTGATGCGATGATTGAAGACATCAAAACAAACAAGATGTTTAGCGAGATATATGGAGGTATTTGAAAATCATACATATTTGAATTTGCCATCATCAATTATAATTTTCCTTTATAAATTAAACTTCAATTGTTCATTCTTGGATTTTCTCTACAGTTATCTATACGATTGAACTTCAAAAAGAGGACTCCATCACGCGCACGTCTTGCTATTTTCGAAAAGAATGAATAAGGCAAATTCTGCGAACGAAATTGATGCCCTGATCTTAGCTGAAATACTAGACCCAGATGCTGAATACCATGACGTAGTCAGCGAATTCATGTATGGACCCTGCGGAGAACTCCAGAAGAATTCGCCGTGCATGGTTGATGGTAAATGTTCAAAGTGTTTTTCTAAAAAAAATATGTAACTCATACAATTTTGGATAAAGATGGTTATTCGATCTACATAAGGCATGACAATGGGCTCATAATCAGTAAGAATGGAATTGAACTTGATAACCGTTATGTCGTTGCACATAATAAACATCTGCTCCTAAAATATCACGCACATATTAACGTTGAATGGTGCAACCAATCCAAGTCTATTAAATATTTATTCAAATACGTGAACAAAGGAAATGATAGGATCATGGCAGAATTCATGAGTATTTCAATGAATTCTCTCAATGGTGATGTGGTTGATGAGATTAACATGTGATACTATTGTCGCTATATACTTGCATATGAAGCCACATAGCGGCTATTTGGATACTTGATACATTATTGAACCCCACCTGTGTAGAGGTTAAATTTCCACTTAGAGAATCAACAAAATGTTGTCTATGGTGAAGATTAGCCTCTCGACGAGATTGTGGAGAACCAAACGATTAAGCACAGCCGATTTAAGGCTTGGTTTGAGCTGAACAAAATATACGAAGATGCCTGGTCACTCACTTATGCAGAGTTCCCTAGTAAGTTTGTTTTGAGACAAGATTTGCGTGAATGACATCTAATGAAAAAAGGCTTCTCCATAGGATAATTATTCTATGTACCGCCAGGGTGTGGAGAATTACACTATCTTCGATGCCTTTTAAATCTAGTACGTGGACTTTCTAGCTACGAGGATATTTGCACTGTTGAGGGGTCATTCACAAATCGTTTAGGGATGCATGTTATGAATATGGATTATTAGATGAAGACAAGGAGTATATTAACGGCATTACTGACTCAAGTTACTATGCATCCGTGTATGCTTTGCAAAGGTTGTTTGCTACGCTGCTCACTTCAAGTTCAATCAGTAGGTCAGAGGTGGTGTGGAATGCCGTTTGGGAATTTCTTGCCGAAGATGCACAGTTTCAACGTCGACATCTCATGCAGAATCCAAGTATATCGAGCTCAGATCTATTGATTCGACTTTGTTATTTCCTTATCATTATTTCTAAATAAACTAATTTATTGATTTCTTTGTTTCCGTTTTGGCCTATTAAGTGTTGGTGTTATCGGATTCAGATAAGAAATAGTTCACTTTGGTGGAGTTAGAGAAGTTGCTATCTTTGTGGGGAAGAACCTAAGGAGAACATTGATTATATTGAACGAGGCACCAATGATGTACAAACATTGTTTTGAAGCTTTTGACAAAAACCATGAGGGATATATTAAGGTTTGTCATACTAGGTAGTGCTGAAAAGACATTTGGTGGAAAGACAGTAGTTTTGGGCGGTAATTTTAGACAGATTTTTTCCGTTATTTCAAAAGCAACGAGACCAGTTGTTGTCGGAATCATAATTAATTTTTCTTACCTTTGGACGAATTGCAAGGTATTGAGGCTCACAAAGAACTTGAGACTATGGGGCTTAGCTTCAGAGGGAGATATACTTGATTGGTTTTCAAAATGGATTGCAAACATTGGAGATGGAATTGCAGGGGTTGTATACAATAGATTGTCTAAAATTGATATTCCATCACAGTTTTTGTTGAAGTGTGGACGTAATCCCATTGCAACTATAGTGGAAAGCACCTTCCCAAGCGCAAGATATGGCATGCTTGATGAGTCGCACCTAGAAAGCTGAGCGATCATCTCTCCGACTTTAGATGTTGTTGATCAAATTGATCAGTACATGTGTGACATGAACACTGCTGAAGGACGAACATATTTAAGTTGTGACTCTTTGCGTAAGGCAGAACCAGACGGTGAAAATCTATCAAAATAACACATTCCTGAATTCCTAATTGTCTGGACTCCCTAATCATTCAGTGACATTAAAGGTTAGTTCACCTATTATGTTATTGTAGAACATAAACTATTTTCTTGGTATTTGCAATGGTACGCATCTCATCTTTATAAGATTGGCAGATCACATTGTCAAAGCAAGAATAGTTAATGCAACACATGAAGGAACCAAAGTTCTTATCCCCCGAATGTCTCTCACTCCTTCTGATACGAGATTGCCTTTCAAGTTCCAACGTAAACAATTCCCATTGATGCTCGCATATGCCATGACTATCAACAAAAGTCAAGGCTAAACACTAACTCATGTTGGGTTATTGCTTAAAAAACTGGTATTTAATCACAGTTAATTGTACGTGACTTTTTCTGAGTCACCCATCCTGATGGCTTGAAGGTGTTAGCTCTAGAAAAGGATGAACAAAATTCTGTTACTACTATCAATGTCATCTACAAAGAGGTTTTCAATAATGAGTACTTCGAACCAGTGATATTATGTTTTCTTTCTTTCTTTCTTTTTCAAAGAGCACATTTACCCATGTTATACAAATCATAAACATTGATATATAAAATCCCCAAAGTTTCAGCACCGAATGCTTACATCTACACATTAGCTATTAATTCAATAATTATTTGGTCAAATTCAAGCAAGGATAACATCACAAAATATAATCGGTCCAAAACATCTTTTCAATTGCACTATATAATATTTGATGTTATAATTTATATAATTATATATCGATCCAAATATTCTTAAAATATTATAGCAAATTCATTCTGTGCACAGGTGAAAATACTAGTGAAATAATATAATAAATTTTATTATGTTTTATATTTTATATTTTATGGTGGGTGAGTATGTATATATATTTTTATGTGTTTTATTTTGAATAAGGGTATTATGGTTATTTAAATGATATTCTTTTTTTATTATTGGTCCAACCAAACACAATCATATGATTCCTCATATAATCATATGTTTTATTCAAATTGTGAACCAAACAGTAGAATAATATTCATATTCTATTCCTTTCTTATTTTTTTTTTTCATGTTGGATCTATATTCTATTCAAATTTTTTTTCTTTGAACCAAACTCCACCTAAGTGTTTTATTAGGGAAAAAAATGGATCAATTTTACCTCTTTGGAGAGAATATTTATACAAGAGGACTCGCAGGGCCGATTTTTTTTTTTTTTTTGTAGTCCCGTTCTTATAATAAATGAGGCCCTACCAAAAGTATAAGCACAATCTTTAAAAAAAATACGTAAAATATATGATTTTTACTTTAAGTTATCTTTGCAGATTCAGGGCTTGGGGAAACAGAATGGTTTTGCCATGCTCAACTAGTTAGGTCATAATTATTAGGAGGGAGAAGTGATTTGGGATAAAACTGATGTGTTTTAGGATTAGTTGTAGATTTTTTTTTTTAATTTCTTAAGTAGCTAGGTCAAAAATAAATATTGTGCCCTTCTATAAATTGAGGCCCTGTGTTGTTGCCTATCTTGCACTCCCTAAAATCCGGCCATGGGACTCGGAGTCCTAAAAGAAAAGCTAATTCCTAAGACTTCTCGCCTTAAGAGAAATTATTACCTCAGGAATAGGTAACTCAGTCCTATTATACCACGAATAGGGTTGTTAAAGAGCATAACATAAATGAACGGATGTTGTCCGTGTTCGTTTATTAAGATATTTGAAGTATTTGTGTTCATGTACGTTTATTAAGGTTTTTGAAAATCATGTTCGTGTTTGTTTTTAAGCGTTCCTTAGTGTTTGTTAACATTCGTGAACATGTTCATGAACGTGTTTTTAACGTTAACGAACACGTTCACAAACATGTTCATTAACGTTTGTGAACATGCTCATGAACGCTTAATAACCAACACATGCACATGTCCAAAATCACAATTCAATCATGAATAAGAAATAATCTATGTTCACAAACAATAACCAAACAAACAACACACACACACACATGCTTAACTGCTTGTTCATTAACATGTTTGTAAACATTATTAAACGAGTTTGTTCTTAAACATTATTAAATGAACACCGAATGAGCTTGTTTACGAGTATTTAGCAAACGAGTCTACAACTATTCAGACACTGTTCGTTTATGAATCGATGTCTAAAATTTGTTTATTTATGTTTGTTTACATTAATAAACGAACACTTATCGAACATGAACACGAGTAATTTACCGAAAACTCTGTTCGCTAAAATCCCTAGCCACAAATTAATACAAGATAGCCTGCTTCTGCTTATGTCGGATCATGGGCCATGAGCCCAGTTTCGCCTATAGTCCAATACTTTCCAAAGATTGCCACAACGCATTCAACATTTCCAAGCCAAAGCCCAATGCTCTGACCCGCAGTCATTATACGGTGGACTATAGTCCCAAAACGCCGTCATTTCATTAAGTAAAGAAACGACAGTCGTCAAGTCTTAACGGAGCTTCGTAAATGAAACTACAGTTCATCTCAAAAGATACTACCTCACATTTGTTTTCATATTATCAAATGAAAGTGTAGTTATATCAAAATGAAACTGTAGTTGTGTTGAAAGAAAACTGCAATGTATATAAAATGAAACTGAATAATAGTTTCACATATTTGAGTGTATATTGTCCAATGAAATTGTAGTTATATCGAAATGATATTGTAGTTGTGTTGAAAGGAAACTGAATAATAGTTTCACATATTTGAGTGTATAATGTCGAATGAAATTGTAGTTATATCGAAAAGGAACTATAGTTGTGTTGAAAGGGAACTGCAGTATATATAAAATGAAACTGAATATGTTATACACACAGAGTTAACGACGCGAAACGAGAAGCCATTTCAATCATTTATTTTCATTAATCAAAACGACGCCGTTTTGATGCATGGACCACAATCCATTGTGGACCGCGGTCTACAGTAAAATTTGCGTCTGACCAGTTGTTAAGAGAGTCGAAGGATCCAACTGTCTAAGGAGAGACTGATTCGCTACGCCTTGAGCAAATTATTGTGTGAACCATGACCCACATAGTTACGTGGACCATGAATTCAATATATATTTTTAATATACTAAAAGTACATTATTTATGCACTGAATGTACGTTATTTGATAATATATTAAAAAAAATCATATACTTTAAAATAATATATTTTTAGTATATTAAATGTACTTTTTATTTATGATTTACACAAATGTGTGAAACCATGGTCTATGGATAATGACTGGTACGCCTTGTACCCCATTCATCACATTTAATTTTACGTACAAAAGAACTTTTATAATATTAACTCTCTTTATCTCACAATTTTTTTTATATATAATTACCTTAATTATCTATCATTTTATAAATTAAAATTTACACTTTTTTTAAAAAAAAATTTGACTTTTAATATAAACTGCATCAATAAACCTACAATCATTATAACAGAGTCAACAGTACTAAAAAAAAAGATGTCATGTTAATTTTCATTGGAGTATAAAATCATGCAATATTTAAATGATTTTAAATACAATAAAAAAATAAATGCATGATTAAAAAAACATGTCATTTTATGTTTAATTGCATGATGTTGCGTTGTTTATAGATCTAATTACATTTTTTTAATTGAATAACTCAATTAATATAATTTGATAACTTATTTGACCCTAATTTCAAACTAAAATTATATTTGTGAGCCTAAAATGAAAATATTTCAAATATCAGGGGAGAAAGATCCAAATACCACAATTTTGAGAGACATCTTTCTTCTTCGGCGACCAAATTCCCAATTTTTCCCGACCTCGATCAGTTCTCTGCAACTATCCGATTCAAAATCAAAAGAAGAATAAAGAGAAATGTTGCTGGCTGTGTTGATTGCTAACTCCGAGGGGAACATTCTCGTCGAACGGTAACCTCAAAAACTCATATTTTATATACTTTGATGCAGTTCTGCTGAGATCGTAAGTAGTTGATTGGTTTCCCTCTTCGAATTCTAGTTAAAAATTTAAAATCTAGGTTTTATAATTGTCTTCCATTTCTATGATTTGATTGGACGAGCATTTAGTTCAGAAATATGTTGCTCAAGTTTATGAAATAAAACTTTAGAGTCGATCAATTTGTAAGAAATATGTTTGCAACATTAGGGATCTGGGATTGAGCTTTCGTACAGTTAGTTAATTACGGTTAAAGTTTCATACTTGAATGTGATTATGTGAATAATTGAGGTTTTGATCGCCCCTTTAGCTTTTGGAACATTCAATATTTGACATGGTAGATTCAAATTTTTCTTCCAAAAACAGTGGATTGATAGCTGTCCTCTAATCAAGAATTGTTTGTATGTCTCTGGAAAGAGAATTGTTATAGCTGTGGAGAGAAGACAGGTGTAATAGTGTTAAGGGGAGGCTGCCTGTTTCTTATGAGATTATATGAATTGCTCTTAGTGATTACTTACTGATATTCTGCTCACAGATTTAATGGTGTCCCAGCAGAAGAGCGTTTGCATTGGCGGTCTTTCCTAGTTAAGCTGGGTGCAGATAATCTTAAAGGCACAAAGAATGAAGAGCTTCTTGTTGCTTGTCACAAGTATGTGCTTCTCTTGAATCTCTTCTCTTGTTTAGTTAGTTAAAATACTCTACTGGTTCACTAAACCCACAAAAAATTACTCTGTAACAATTAACAATACTAAAATAGGGTAAAATTTGTACCAATTGACAAGATATCTGAGGACTTCTTCCATGTTTGGCTAACCTTTTTTCAATCCATGCTCTTCCCCTTGGTGAAAAATAATGGATAACGAACATTCATCTTTGTTTACTTGTATATTTATTTTTTAGTTGTTTTGATCCATTCATGTGATAGTATAAATAATTTATTATCATAATCCATTACTATATGTTTTGCAAAATGGGACCAGTATGTTCTTATAAACTGTTTTAAGGGTGTTCTCTTTATCACATCAACAATAGTTTGCTAGTCTTCCCCCTCCCGTCTGATTTAAAAAAGATGAAAGATAGTTGGTTAGAAAGTCATTACTTACCAATGAAAAGCCCCCACCCCGGGGGGGGGGCTGAGTGTAGGTTGGCATGATGGCATGACCGTGGTTCAGGCCAAACCAGTTCCAGTTCTGATTCATAAAAAGTTTGATGGGCATTCTCTTTATCATGTCAACAATAGTTTGCTAGTCTTTGCCCTGCCCTTGGGGTCCCCTCAACTTGGAGTCTGTTAAAAGATGAAACAGAAGTGGTTAGAAAGCCATTGCTTGTCAATGAAAAGCCCCCCTAGGGGGAGAGGGGGGTGTGGGTGATGACTGAGGGAGGCATGACCATGGTTCGGCCAAAATGCAAAACTCTAAAAACTTCTTATACGCACACACTCACTCACAGATAATACACATATGGGCCAGGCCATGGGGCTGCAACCCACCAAAACAGAAAGGCTGTCACGTCCTCAGCCCATGAGGCCAAATATAATTATAATGAATAACGATTAATTGAATTACAGTATGTTCTTATAAACTGTTTTAAGCCCAAAATTATTGTAATTATTTTGTTTTAGTACATTTATTGGTTAAGAACATACGAAGTAAAATATAATTATAATGAATAATGATTAATTGAATTTGAAATCCAAATCATAAGTTCAGGAGTCGGGACTATGAAAATATGAACTTGGAAGGCTGGAAATCTAGAATTTGGAAAATGTAAAGAAAAAAACATGGTTAGTGTTGAATTTGGAAGATGGAATGGCCTGGAGGGTGGAGAATAACAACCACCCACCAATTAGGCAAAAGCAAGAATGAAGAATCAAGGAATGGAAAATGTATGTAAGACTGAAAGATATAGAAAATGTAATGATCCTATATTGTCTGTTTCTGTTTCTAATAAAGAAACATAGTATATATATATATATATATATATATATATATATATATATATATATATATATATATATATATATATATATATATATATATATATATATATATACACATAACTGTAAGTACCTATCCATAAACAGACACAACCATATAGATAAACCTAACTCTTTATTTTTCAACACTCCCCCTCAAGCTAGAACATCTGGAGGATCCAAGTTTGGATTGAAACATACACTCTACCTTACTTTAAATTACAAATGAAGATAAAGTAGCTAGAGGATAACAGTGTTGGATGGCTTCGAAGGGACAATGCTATACACAACCCTTGGGAATGAAGGCATCAGGGGCGAAGCTTGTCATAAACAACCTCACAGCAACATAAGCACTCTAGGATTTGCTAACAACAATCTTCATCAAGAGCGGCAAAGCAAACAAAGCATGAGCAGCGAAGGGGATGAAGTAGAGCCCATAGTAATGACAAATACACACCCAAAGAATAAAAATATGAATACCGAGAACACCACATGGTTGTTGTTTACACTCTCTTATAGGATAAGTGAATAACAAAAAAGGCTTCCGAAAACAAAAAGGTGCTAAACTTGAAAACCCTAAGGAATAAATATGGTATACCAAAAATAAATAAACAAATACGGTTATACCAAAACACCCTAGAAAGAAGTTTGGCAACAAACCCAAAAAGCCTTCAAATTTCACCAAAAGGTCTAAAGGGCAAAACAACAATCTGAAAAACTTCCATTGGAAAAAAAATACACCACAGGAAACCCACGCAGATGAGTTGCGGAGGACTGACGGAGATTTCTGGAAATTTTCGCCGGAAAATCCCGCCGGAGGTGGCCTCATGCGCCAGTGCATGAGGGAAGTTCGTCAGCGGCGCTGACGGATGGCGATGAAATTTTCCAGATAAGGTCGAAAGAAAGAGAGGAATTCATCAGTGTGGGAGGTCAGACCAAAAAAACCATCGGAGACGAAGAGATTTGAGAAAAACAATCGGAGTTCCGGCAAAATGTGATAGCGAGTGTGGGTGCATGCAGCGGCGGATGACACCGGCGTTTCTTGGTTAAGGTTGCGACATGATTCCGAGTTAAGTAAACCACCATAGATATGTCTGAATCCAAGAGGTAGTCGCAGGCTACTATTTACGCCGGAAAAATGGGAAGGAAAATACCCTAGGAAAGTAGGCTCTGATACCATCTTGAATTTGGAAGATAGAATGGCCTGGCGGGTGGAAAATAACAATCACCCGTAAGTTAGGCGAAAGCAAGAATGAAGAATCAAGGAATGGAAAATGTATATAAGACTGAAAGATATAGAAAATGTAATGATTCTATATTATCTATTTCTATTTTTAATAAAGAAACATAGTACATATAAATATATATACAGACACATAATTGTAAGTACTAAGTACCTATCCATAAACTGACACCTATTCATAAACAGACACAACCATATAGATAAACCTAACTCTTTATTTTTCATAAACAGACACAACCATATAGATAAACCTAACTCTTTATTTTTCAACAATTAGAACCGGCAGTTTGAACCTAAACCACCGGTTTGTGAACTGTGACCAAACCTCTACTGTAGTGGCTACCGTTCAGGTTCTTCAATTTCCCTGAACCAGAACCAATCTGGGGTCATGTCTAAGTGTAGGAAACAAATACAATCTACCTTGTTATCTTTTTTTTTTTTTTTTTTTTGACAAGATCTACCTTGTTATCTTCTTATGATTCTTTAAGTTTTTCTCATCTCTAAATCTTATCCACATGTGCAGATCAGTTTATATTGTGTACACGGTGCTGGGGGATGTCAGCATTTTTGTTGTTGGCAAGGATGAGTATGATGAACTTGCCTGTGAGTATATTGTTTAAGGCACAGTTTCTAGGCCTCATTTATAAATTTTGGCATGGCAAGAAGTACTCCCAGTGTTTTCTTTGCTTTGCATAACCCTCATAGATAATTATTGCAAGATTCTTGGACTATTTACTTGGATTGCAAGTCCTCAAGATAATTCTCACCAGTGTTATTACTAACCATTTAATCTTGTTGACTTTGTTTCTAGTATCTGAAGCAATCTTCGTCATAACATCGGGCATTAAGGATGTGTGTGGAAAACCTCCAACCGAGCGCCTTTTCTTGGACAAGTATGGAAAGATTTGCCTATGCCTGGATGAGATTGTGTGGAAGGTGAGCAAAACCATCTTTTAGATTGGAACGCAAATGCGAGTTATCCACTCAAAACACCAAGCCTCAGTTCTTCTCAATCTTTGATTTATAATCGTGTGCAATCTGAAACTCAAATACAGATCTGTGATGGGGGAATTATATTCACCCTTCCTATCTCAGAATGACCACACACTAGATATCTAGTACTCTCTACTAACTTAGGCCAGTTCCCTAGAATTGGAGTCTATTAGTCAATAGTCATTTGCTAATGCTCTTGTTACTCTATTTGGTTCATAGGGGCTGCTGGAAAATACTGAGAAAGAAAGAATCAAACGACTCATAAGGTTGAAGCCCCCTGTCGAGTTCTGAGCAATGATTATCGCATTCTCCCTTGTTCGTGAATCCAGCCACCACAACCGCGGCATACATATGTTGTATAACTTCAGGAATGAGTATCTACAAGTTGATTGATATGCACAGTACTTTTGCTTGTGACATTGTTACCAGTTCTAAATTACAGCCACTTCTGTACTACTGTACTTAATGCAAATGCTCTGGCTTATCATTTTGAATTTGACTTGGTATCCAGAAAGGCAGAAAACAATGTATTAAATTCTTTTAAGAATAAAATAAGAATTTAGTAGCGTCAGAACTGCAAAGCCATGCAGCGGTGGCTCCAAACGGCGAAACAGATGAATATCCAAAGTGCGACAAGTGTCCAGTACGCAAAACGTTGTCAATTTTTCTCCCTTAGCAATATCTGGTTTTTAATCCTGACGATCAGAATTTGGCTTCCCAAACTTAGTTTTATTTAATCTATAAATCCAACAATTACGAGAAAATGCTACAACGTTTTTTGTTTTAAAATTTGATTTGTTATGTATATATATGATTAAATAAGAATAAATCGTTAGAACAAAATTAAGAATCAATTTTAGTCTTATATTTGAGAAAATTGAAAGGCTCAAGTTAAATTTTAAAAAATGCTATAGCATTTTTGTAATTATCACCAATTTTATTGGGCAACTTTTAAGACAATAGTCTGCACTTCTCAAAAGTTTTCTGAAATGCACATTTAGTTGTTATGAAGTGCACAGTTAAGTATTACAAAGTGCATATTTAATATTAAAATTTGTACTTTGCAATTCTACCCTACTACCAAACATGCAAAATACGTACATCAAAACTCATTATCATTATCAAGTATTTGATTCTTATTTCCATTTCGACTTCATGTGCGAACCAAACACTCCCTAAGTTTTTTTTTTTTTTTTGGTTTTATTTGGGTTAGGAGTTCACATTTTACTGTTTAGGGTTTAACATTTACGATTTAATTTAAAATTTAGTTTTCTTTTTATTGATTTTTTAAATGTTATCCAGAAATAAACATTTTGGTTTTAACAAGTGCAGAGTAGTGTTAAAAGTTGTGTGGTAAAATTGACGATAATTACAAAAATGTCATAGTACTTTTTTTTTTTTTAATTTGATTTGGTCCATCCGATTTTTACAGATGTAAGGCTGAGATTGATTCTTAATTTTCTCTTGGGGGGATGTGTTCTCATGGAATCCTAAGCCTATATATATAGCCTAACTACTATTCGAGAATGAACTAGTTTAGGTTGCTTATGGCTGACAGGCTCAAACCAAGTAGGTCACTCCCGTTAAGAGTCGAACTTATAACATTGTGGTTACCAAGTCAATAACTAGGCCCACCACCCACTATCACCCACAAAAACCGATCCATACAGGGTGGGTTCAGGTGGATATCAGTGGGGCAGATGGAATTTGCAATCCCTAGTGATAGAGAACTAGGGAATGTTCGAGTTTTCAAATCGAACTAAAACTAAACTCTTTCAAATCGAATCGAACTAAAAATTGAAACTAAATGGTTTCATTTATTAAAAAAAAAAAACTGAACTAGAAAACGAAATGCCCCCCTACTCATCACGTGTGTGTCTGGGGAAAATGGTTCATATAAGAACATGCTCCAATGTAAAAATTAAGTACATACGGATTTAATTTGATCCATCCGTATGAATAGATCAACGGTTGAGGGTTGTTGAAAAAAAATGGAGTTTAGTTTATAAATATTGTAAACTTAAAAATTTGTAATAATGATAAAATTGACCGTGTGTGTGTGCGTTTTTTTAATAAAATCATCAATCATTGATGAACACGATGATAACAAGTTCCTCATGTGAAAAGTGAGAACTGATCTCCGCCGCTTATTAAGATTTATGAATGATTGAGAGTAAAATAAATGCAATATCGATTTTATTTTTTAATTATTACAAACTTTTAACTTCGTAATATTTATAATATGAACTCTGTCCTTTTCTCTTTATTTTTCAGCAACCTTAATCGTTGATATATCCAGATGAAAAGATCAAATCAGTCCCTCACTCACCTAAGCCCTCCATATATATATACATATATATATATATGTGTGTGTGTGTGTGTGTGTGTGTGTGTGTGTGTGTGTGTGTGTGTGTATATATATGTATATATATATGTGTGTGTGTGTGTATATATACACACACACACACACACATATATATATACATATATATACACACACACACACACACACACACACACACACACACACACACACACATATATATATATATACATATATATACATCTACATATATACATATATACATATACATACATATACATATATATATATATATATATATACATATATATATATATATATACATACATACATACATATATATATATATATATATACATAGAGTCCCCATCAGATGCGGCCAGTCTCTCCCATGCGGCTGTGTGGCCTTATCTGCACCATTAGATCACATGATTTAAGGCTTCATATTAATCCAAACAATACAGACGCCGATCTTTAGCTACGCGAACGGGAAGGATAACGTTGACAATTCACTACAATTTCAAAACCAGATCAGATTAGACGACGACGGAGACTTGAAGTCGACGAGCACTGAGCAACAAGACGACGACGGAGACTTGAAGTCGACGAGCACTGAGCAACAAACAGACGACGGAGACTTGAAGTCGACGAGCACTGAGCAACAAACACCAGACGGAGACTTGAAGTCGACGAGCACTGAGCAACAAACACCAGACGAGCGTAGAAGGGACTCCATCACCAGCAACGAGCGCTCCGTTCTGAACAAAAAGCATAAGTCGACTCCAACAGAGAAACGAGAATGGAGTAATTCGCAATACTCTGTGCATTATCAACATTAATCTGGTTCATATTTGAGATAATATTGGTGTAATTCGCAATAGTCTGTGCATTATCAACATTAATCTGGTTCATATTTGAGATAATATTGGTGTAATTCGCAATAGTAAGTGTATTTGGTGTGTGGTGTTTAAGTGGTGTGTTTTAATATGAGAACTGGTGCATTTTATAACGTATAATGGTGTGTTTTAATTTTGTTGGTGCATTTGAATTGAGTGGTGTATTTCGGTATGGTGGGGAATGGTGTGTTTTAATTTGTCCAGTGGTGTATTTTATAACGTATAATGGTGTGTTTTAATTTTGTTGGTGCATTTGAATTGAGTGGTGTATTTCGGTATGGTGGGGAATGGTGTGTTTTAATTTCTCCAGTGGTGCATTTTATAACGTAGAATGGTGTGTTTTAATACACATGGTGGTGAATTTTACAAGAGTAGTTGCATTTGGTGTGTGGTGGTTACGTGGTGTGTTTTAATTTAAGAACTGGTGCATTTTAGTACGTTGAATGGTGTGTTTTAATAATACGTTTATTAGTGTATTCTGTACTCTAACATTACCTTCCCACTTACAATTACCATAAAGCCCCACTTAAGTTATGCGAATTAAACTTCCTAAATCCTAATATATAACCTCCACCGTCAGATCACCTCCATCCAGCGGCATATCTTGGGCCACACGACCGCACGTAATGCACAGGCCACATTTGATTAATTTTCTATATACATATACATACATATATATATATATACATACATATATATATATATATATATATATATATATATATATATATATATATATATATATATATATATATATATATATATATATACACACACACACATATATATATATAGGGTCAGGTTCAGGTGCGGTCGTGCTCTCCCGTGCGGTTCACACCACACAAATATGCATTGTGGTGTGTTTCTTAACATTGTGGTGTGTTTCGTAACATTGAGTGGTGTAATTTGGTGGAATTGCAATTCAAAGAATTGAAAAGTAAGAAGCGACAAAATGACTAATAATAATAATAATAATAATAATAATAATAATAATAATAAGGGTATGGGAGGAAGGGCAAAATTATCTTTACACCAGCAAAATTGCTCATCCTCTCTACCGAATTGCAATTCACGTGGTACACCCCATGAATTGCAATTCATCATTTTGAGGGAATTACAATTTTCTCCAAGTAAACATACAATGTAGTTTGGGAATTCAATGAATTGCAATTCCCCTCAAACTACATTCAACCAAACAGGCCATAAAGGTAGCACTCTGATCAAGGTCTTGGGTTGTATCTTGAGAATTAACAGGGCGTTTGGTTGGAGGGAATTACAATTCCATTCCACTTAATTTCCACCTAATTGCGAATGTAACAAAATTCCTTCGTTTGGTTGGGGGGATTTGCAATTCCCTTATTTTCATGGAATTAGAATCCCATGGCCCTCCTGGGAATTTAATTCCATGGATTTTAGGAAGAAAAAAAGAGTCTTGAGACAAAATTATCCCTCCTTTTTTTAAACCTAAAATTGATACATGGCATTCCCTTCTAAATTATAGTGTGTATTATTCTTCGGCTTCCCTCTGTGTATATTCATTTAATTTAATCTTTATATGCAACAATTATTCAAAATTTGCATTCTTTATATGCGTTATATACATACAACAACTTTCATGTATGTTCCTTTGAATTCTTTATATGCAGAACTCTTCAAAATTTGCATTTTTTAGATGCAACAACTCTAACAATTTGTGAATTAATTTGTCAATTATAAATAATAATAATAGTTTTCAAATAATAATAATAATTATTATTATTATTATTATAATAACAATGAGCATTTTGAACTTTATACTACTTATTCCCTCTCAATTTTCATGTATACCAAACATTGGAATAGAAATTTCTAGTAATTTTATTCCTGCAAACCAAATACTGCAATTTAAACTCTCACTTTATTCACGCATTATTATTTTCCCATGGAATTGCAATTCTTTTCACACTTAATTACTTCCCTTTAACCAAAAGACCGCAAAAGTTTAATAATTTTGTTTATCCGCTATTACACAAATCAATCTTTTTATTTTACAAATAAAAAATTAAGATTAAAAAAAGATTATAATTAAATAAGAAATATTAAAAAATACTAAAATATCTACTAAGTAATATTTTAATAAAATTTAATAATTTTGTTGATTCCATGGTTTTTTTTAATGCTGTTGACTTTATTACATTGTAGTATCTATCCATCTATACTTTCTCAACCTATTGAAGCACAAAGAGCAACAACGTCTTAAATGAAACTCGATCTCATGACCCTCTATACGGGAGAGTCACTACATGCCATTTAAACACAATGTGAGATTCCACGGATAAAATTGTAACTTTTTTACAGAGTTAAGAGTGTATATTAAAACAGTAAAAAGTTAACGACTAAAACAATTAGTAAAGAATAATTAAGGGACTAAATATATATATTTTTTCTATAAAATATTGCACGGCACGGATAATAATTCGCACTAATATTTGTAGAAACTCTATATATGGAAAATCCATTAAGAGTCCAAAAATACCAGGGGTATATAGAGGTGAAAAGACTGATATGCCTTTGTGATGGACTACTATACAAATCAGATGAGAAGGCGAAATTAAAGGTGGCATTGTGATCAGGATTTTGGCGTGCAGGCTGAGGATTAAGACCCCAAATTCGAATTCACAGACTGGGAAGGAGAAGGAAGAAGATGGCAATGGCAAAAGTTTATTGTGTGCCTGTTTTTGCACTGATCTTACTGTTCATACCCATTATTATCTCGGAGGCAAGATCAAATTCAATCCTTTCTTGGCCGCACCCAGCTCCTCCTTCCTTCGCCGTCAACACCACCACCCTCAACCAACAGGTCTGTCTGTCTTGAAATCGATCGATCGATCATGAAAAGAAATTACTCCGTATTATATTGAAGATCGATCATATCGTACGTTTTGTTTTTAATTTGCAGAATGGGAAATGCTCTTTCACTGTGGACATAAGGACAAGCTGCTATTCCACTTCAACCACCAGAGACCAAATCAGCCTCTCATTCGGTGATGCTTATGGGAATCAGGTTCCTTCAGATTCATACATTTCCCATTTCTTGCCCACAATTACGCCAAATTTCCCACACCTCGTCTCGACGGGTAGGCAGTCGATGGTTAAATCATGACGACTTAATCGCCTATTAACTAGGAGAACCTATGTCTAGTGTAATTTTCACATTGTAGGCTTGATTATGTATTATTGCCTACAATTAGGTGAAATTTCCTTAACTCCCACTCCCTGTTCTGATAGGTAATGAATGAGTAAATCATGACGATTCAATCACCCATTAAGTGGGAGAATCTGTGTCGGGTACAATTGTCTCAATACGGGCTTGATTCTGTATTTTTACCTACAATAAAGCGAAATTCTCTATATCAAGGCTCTCATCACCTTCTAGTCCCAGTCTAGATAAGTAAATCAGAGTCTGGTGCCTCGCCAGGCACCAGAGGGCTAGATCCTGTATGGTTAGCCAACAATCAATAGGCATTTTTCCCATTTCTTGAATAAGAATTGTGATGATGTTTGTGTTTTTGGGGAAATTTAGGTTTATGCACCGAGGCTAGACGATCCATATTCAAGGACATTCGAGCGGTGTTCAACAGATACGTTCCAGATATGGGGTCCGTGTACGTATCAGATATGCTACGTGTACGTATACCGGAGCGGAAACGACGGGTGGATACCCTATGATATTACGATCAAGGGGCAGGGGCATTATAGCAGGCCTGTCACCTTCTACTACAATGTGGGTGTGCCCAGAGATATGTGGTATGGCTTTGACTACTGCAGTCGAGCTACAAAAGCTTATGCCAAATGGGGATGGAATTTGGTGTCTGCATTTGCTTCAACGTTGTATGCCATTGCTGGGCTGGAGCGTGATTAATTTGATGGGTTTTGGTGTGTAATAAGGTTGCCTTTGGGTTCCTAGCTAGCTAGTTTCGGTGGATTTCATCAACTTCTTGATGCATGCCATAAATAAAAGAATTCAATTCCCAGTTTCAATGTATCTGTAATGCTTTTAATAGCTAGCTAGCTTTAGTTAAAACTATGTTAATTGGTTGGTGTCTTGTGTGTTACCTCTTAGCTTGCTATTCATCTCTAGTTTAAATTGTTCTCAATCTCATACTTGAATAAAATCATGTTTATGTCTAATGTTTAAGTTATGCAAGTTTAAATGATGAATTTGGGGAAATGGTTTAAGTGTCAATGTCACTCTCGTGATCTCTTGGACTATCAACTAATCCTAAGTCTCATTCTCATGACAACTTGGCTAGAAGAGACAATTTAACAACCACTTTGTATGTTTATTTCCTTAATTCAAACCCCCTTTTCTCAAACGTGAGTAAGAAATATGAGAGGTATGGCTATGGTGTAGCCCTATTCTCATAGGTGGAACACCAATTCCAAATATCTCTTGCATAATTTGGTCATAATTATGAACAGTCAAATCAATTTCACACAATACAAAACCTAATTTATGCAATTTAATTCATATTGAGATTCATATTCAAGGAAGTTCAATTCAAATCCTAGGAATGTTTAACTATTCATGCTTGATTGAAATGTAAAACTAAAAGCAAATGAAATAATAAACATGGTTTCAAAAAAAAAAAAAAAAAACATGGAATTCAAAAGAAACTTTAAGAAATATAAATGCTAAAGTATGAGATAAAGAACTTAACTTGATTATTTAATGGAAGGAAATAATCTTGAAATTGAACTTGAATGTTGTGAATACAAAGGAATTCTTCTTCTAAATTTCCTAATTCATCGTAGATTACAAGTGTGTGAGAATGTTTTTGAAGTTTCCTAGAGAGAAAAATTAAAATGGGAGTTTAGAAATTCAAAAGTGACTACAAAATAACCAACCAAGGGTATTTATAGTCTAATTTTCGCGCATTTTCGTAGCCTTCAGGATAAGGAGTCACGGTGAGTCCCACCGTGAGTCTCAATGATCAAAAATTGATCATTGAGACTCACGCTGACACTCACGGTGTGAGTGTCAGCGTGAGTTCTTCTAATTGACCTCTACGCCATTGTTTGACTCCTTCGGTCCCCGGTGTGCCATCGGGTGTTTTCCTTGTGCTTTAAAGTCCTGTTTTCTCTCAAGATTAACATCTTTTCATGCTTGTTTGCTCATTTCTCGATCATTCTTTCCTTCGAACAAAATATGTCAAATTACGTGTTGTTCCATGTTTATTTACCTAGCATTAGAGTAAAAAACAAGCATAAATGAGCACCAAGATGAGGCTATATAATGACATATCAATATCATATCATATTTTATCACAGTACGTAGAGATGGGAATAGGCTAGACCCCTTGTAAGGGCCTATGTTCGGGCATAATTAGAGCTTAGTTAGGCCTAGCTCGTTTAGTAGAAAGGCTGGGTTTGAGCCAATTTCAAATGCCTATTTAACTAAACAAGCCAGGCTATATATATCAGGCTCGGCCATCAGGCCTGCATATATATATATATATATATATATATATATATATATATATATATATATATATATATATATAGGTAGATTCACGGGGTCTTTCTCTGTTCGTTTAACGGTCCATGTCAACCCACATTCGCTCCGAGAGGCACAAGAGCTGGCCGAGGGGGAATCGTCACTTATGGGAATCGAACCCGGGTTCTCCCGAAATTCTTCCCCTATGTATATATGTATATGTATATATATATATATGTATATGTATATATATATATAGGGTTGCACTCTCGTGCGTACTCTCGCTCAGGAGAGAACTGCAGACAAATCACAGCTGTCCACGTGTCCAGATCAACGAATCAAATGCAATTTTAAAAAAATGACGCGATGGCATTTTCGTAAATAACTAGAACTTTGGTGGACCTAGTTTCACTTACAAGTGCACCGATTTTCGCACCTATTTTCACTTACAAGTGCGAGTAATTTACCTTGTTAATATTCATGCACCTATTTTCGCAAATATTTTCACTTACAAATGCAAGTAATTTACCTTGTTAATATTCATGCACCTGGTGCAACCTAGGTGCACCTAATTATAACATTAGGTGCACCTAGTTATAACATTAGGTGCACTTAGTATTGATGCTCAGTGTACATTTCACTTGCACCTGTAATACATTTTACTTGCATCTGCAATACATTTTACTTGCACTTGTGCAAGTAATTTACTTTGTTAACATTCATGTACTTGGGTGCAACCTATGTGCACCTAGTTATAACATTAGGTGCACTTAGTATTGATGCTCATTATACAATTTACTTGCACTTGTAATACATTTTACTTGCACGTGTGCACCTATTTTCACTTACAGGTGCAAGTAATTTACCTTGTTAACATTTATGCACCTGGGTGCACCTATGTGCACCTAGTTATAACGTTATGTGCAACTACATTCCGGACACGTGGCGCGCTGTGATTCGTCCGTAATTCTCTCCTGGACGGCCAGTACGCACCTGAACGCGATCCTATATATATATTGAGTACTATTGACTCCATCACAATGTAGTATATGTTTATAACTACTTTCTCAACCAAATGAAGCACAAAGAGCCAAAATCTCATTCTAAATTATGATTCAACTATATACATTATTGCTGCTAATCCTGCTGTATGTATTCTTATTGTTTTTTTTTTATTAACTGCTTTTAATGTCATAATATTTAATGAAATATCGCAACTTAATTATATGAGTTGATTGTAGGCTAGGCCGAGCCGAATTGCAATTCCGCAGAATTGCAATTCCCTCCAAATGATGAATTGCAATTCATGGGGTACCTCCCATGAATTGCAATTCGGTGGAGAGGAGGGGCAATTGTGTTGGTGTAAAGACAATTTTGCCCCTCTTCCCATACCCGTTGTTTTTTTTTTTTTTTTTTAATTTTTAAAAAATTATTATTATTATTATTCTTTTTTTAAGGAGTTATTATTATTATACTTATTGTTATTATTATTATTATTATTATTATTATTATTTTTGAAGGAAATATTATTATTATTATTGAAAGAATTATTATTATTATTACTACTACTACTACAACATATACTACAACATAAGAGCATTTTAGTCATTTTGTCATTTCTTTTATTTCAATTCCCTGTACTCCCATTCCTGCCTACCAAACACTGTAATTTCAATTCCTACCTTATTCATTGAATTGCAATTCCACCGAATTACAATTCTTTTCCCCTCTAATTCTTTCCACCCAACCAAACGCCCTGTAACAGTACGTGGATGGGAAGCGCAACTCTTGGGTTATATGGCCTTGAAGAAAGATTTAATTTAGATGTGTTTTAACCAGCATTATTATATTCATATTGTAACTTGCATACATTATCTTCCTGCAAGTTTTTTAATTGCTAGATGTAAGAAATTGTGGTGTTTGATGATTTCGTTATGCAGACCAAGGAATTGAAGTTCAAGAAGAAGCTCAATGAGGACAGAGTGAATGGCGATCTTCTATAAATTGACATCTTAATTGAAGCTTTTAAACCGTCCCGATACACCTATACAGTAGTTTCTTGTAGCCTCAAGTTATCAATAACTTCATTCATTCCATTAATTTGCTCAATATTATCCTCTTTACCCAAAAGATTAAATCCCTAACCCCAAAATCCCCTATCAAAACATTTAGGAAGATGTAAATTACAATAACTCACTTGATAAATTACACCAATACACTTTAACAAAGAGTGGATGACACCAACCATCATGTGGGAAATGTATAAATCTTGTCTTGATAAAAACAATACTTGCTCAAAAATGTGCTACTTACAGCTGAGAGAGGATAAGCATAAGCCAAGGCTCAATTTTCTATCTTGAAATCCTACTCGTGAACATAAAATCCCAGTTTTATACTGTCTTACAGGTATAGAAATGCTCAATGGCAACAAAAATAAAAGAGTTACAAATGAAGTGAATCTTGAATTTATAGTTTTTCTTCACAGAAGCAGTCTGGCAAAGCAGATCCCTTGCTCACTACAAAATCATCCCTATGAACCTTCCACAGGGCATCTGCCAAGTCCTTTCCCTCAAGACCCTGAGAAGTCAACACCGAGAAGTCTCTCCTGCTCAAGAAAAGTGTGTTATGCAACCCCTTGAAGGCTCTCATCGCTGCAACCATCTTATCCATGTTCCCGAAATAGGTTGCTATATAAGAATCGCTGCTAATAGATACATAGTAATCAAGTGCAGCTTTTGTGTTCCCGTGCATCTTTGTGAAATCCTCACCACTAAGAAGAGTGGATTTGGTTACTACGTTGGTGTACACTGAGGTAAACCCTTCGAGTTCCATCAAGCCATCGCCAGCAGCCAAATAAATATTTGTGTCTGTAGGAATAGAAAGAGCTTGGAGGATGAGGGCAGTTTCATTTGGTGTCAAGGGACACTTCCCACGGTTTCTCCAAATCTGAGCTGCTTCTCCAGTCCAAGGTTTTCGATCCCCTCGTGCAGCCTCTATGGCTTCCATAGAAGCAGAAGAAAGACCTGCATACTCACACTGACTATAAGCCACCATGTCAGGTTCAAACCTTAGGTGAAGTGATAGGAAGGGTTTTGGTATAGCTTGTAGAAGATCAGAAGCTTTCTTTTCCAATGCACTTATGAGGCGTAAAGCATTGTAACAACCTTGACAAAATGCAGCTTTTGCATGCAGAGGGTACCTAAAAGATAGAATGACGATAATTAATGCCAAAGTGGATTGCTTAAAAAATATGTAAACAAACAAATAAAATAGAAACTACAGAATGCGTAGCCTAACAATAAAGAAACTAAAGAGGATAGAAAAGATACAGGCTTGAATATAGAAAATATGGGTAACAAAATAAAGTTAGAGAAAAAGTAGTATGCAAAATAGTTGGAGCACTCTCGTTCGTCTGAGAACACCTAAAATCACCCATAACTGGAGTACACTTGGAGTGAATGGGGAAGAAAAATTCTTAAGAATAAGAGCATTAAAGCAAAAAAGATATTATCTCAAAATATGAAATAGAAGCTATACCTATCCCTCCTTTGACTCATTGCAGGTGTGATAGCAATATAACGATGTTCCAACAGGGAAGGAAGAACACTTTCAGCGTAGTCAAATAGGCCTTTACGTTTGCTGCAATCAACTCTGAAGGGTTCCCTTGATGCGATCTCTGGAGGAAGCTTTTTTACTACTTTAACAAAGCCATTCAATTGTTTGATGAAATAATCCACATCAAAGATATCTGAAAAATCACTGAGAGTAGAAAGCGGAAGTCCTGTCACAACATGGATTGAATAGAACATGCAACTAATGATAAAACAGAAAACTTGAGCATAAAACGATACAATATTCTTAAAAATAACATACTGTGTCTAAACAGATCTATTACAACTTATGAGTCTTGGGGTTTTTTGTGTTTGGTTGTTATATAATGGACTAGACTCCTTTCCCAAAACAGTCTGCAATGTTTGATATCAGGTTCCAGATATAAAAATGCTTAATGGTTATTTTCTACAGTATACTTCCCCTGTTTATGAAACAAAGTACACTTGAAGCACAAACCATTACCACCAAATCACACCAACTTATATGCTGAAAAGGATTTATATGTAATCGTAAATTTGTAATTATTTTGACTACAGTAAACTAGAAATGTAACACTTCAATTAGTATCTCACATTCTCATTAAAGAAAGGTGTGTATACTTTTATGAGTATAATCTAAAAAATCTCTTCCATAAACCAAGTCTATAGAACCTTAGCTAATTCCGGCATACCTTGATTCATTCCAATATGCAGCAACTTCAAACTTGGGCAAAACAAGAGTTGCATTCAGCAAACGAGCTATGCCAACACCATCGCACAACTGCATAACAAGCATGTTTCAAGTCATATCTGACACCCACAGATCGAAAAGCAAAAGGACGCCAAAATCAGGTCAATTTCGCATTCCAAGTTATGAAGTACTCACATCCCTCCTCATCTGGTTGAGCCCACCATAACAATCCACTCGGATATAGCCGTTAGTCTCAGCTGGTAGAGCTGCAGCATTTCAAGACAAAAAACCATATGCAAATTCTGCATTGGAAGCCAGTCAAAGTTTACAACTTCAGAAAAATTAAACCCCCCATGTATAAGATTTATTATGCAAATGAATTTTAAAAAACAATCCCAATACTGCTTCCTTTGTATAAAAAGATATCTCTCAAAGTCTCAAATAGCATACCCCAAAACCAGAAATCTAAAAGAATTACAGATTGTTTCACAATCTAATCACTTAGCGCACTAGGGATTTTATCTCAGTACCAGTTTCTTCTGTGCAATTTCTATAAAGAACCAAAATATGCAAAGCGCATATAGCAGCTTCAGTAAGATCTCAAAACAAAAGCGAAAGCTAACCACTAAAATCACGTCGGAGCCACCAATTGCAAGGCCGCCATTCCACGACCCTTGGGAGACTCCATATTTCCGGCCTTTCAAGTCTGATTTTCCAGAAAAGAAAAGAAAAAGGATAAATCAGTAAATCAGAACACAATTCGTACCAAAAGATGACAATTAAACCAAGAAAAAATGGGGATGCCAGAATAAACAGAAGCCAAATTAATCGAGAACAATGAAGATTGGGATGCATGAAAAACTTACAGCGAAGAATCAAGAGAGATTGGGGTCTCGGAGAAAGGATACAAAGGAGGAAACAAAATAATGGCGAGGAAGATAGAGAACGTGAGGACTGTGACCCCCAACAATGGCTTCTTCACCGTTGACGCTATCATTCCCGCGGTTGAATCTCTATGGTTTCGGCGAGTGGATGAAGTCGTAGATCTATCAATCTATCTTATCTACAAAGCTCAAATCTTTGCCGCCGGGTCGCCGACGGTTATACCTATACTTATTTCGGATCCTAATTTCCTTTTTCTAATTGAAAGGGAAGAAGTGGGTAAAGGCTAAGGGGATTTTTGGTTATTACGTGAAAATCGAAATTGGAATGAGAATCAAATACTTGATAATGATAATAGATTTTGATGAAAGTATTTTATATATTTGAAAGTAGGGTGAACTTAGAATGAATATCAATATTGATGTTTGATTATGTATCATGGTTGCAGTAGGCCCTAGTCGGACAGTAAACTAGCGTCTAAGCGGTCTAGGCGGCGCCTAGGCGATGACCTATAAAAACAAAAAAATAAATCATGTGTGTGGGTCTATGTCATATTATATATATATATATATATATATATATATATATATATATATATATATATATATCTTACTTCTCTTACTTATATAAATAAATAAATTTAAATATATATAAATATAATAATAAATTTAACAAGGCCAACTCGCTCGAGTTAACTCGGCTAACTCTGTCGAGTTGGACGAGTTAACTCGGCCAAATTTGGCCAGTCGGCCGCCAACTCGGCCAAGTTAGGCGCTAGGCGGCCAGCCACCTAGGCAGACAACTAGGGAGCAATTCACCTTGGTCTAGGAACACCTAGCGCCTAGGCAGTCTAGGCAGAGATTTTTGCAGCAGTGTTGTGTATGACCCTATAAATATATAAAAATAAAAAATCAAAGCAATTGATCCTAATATAAGAGCATATACATCAATGGTTATTTGTTGGTTTTTGGAACAGTACAAGTTTAGTTGGAAGGGAGATAAATGAAGAAAGAGAAAAAATAGTTTGTCCTGCAACGAGTGTTTTTGGGAACAGTAAATATCAGTCTTGAAATGGGAAATTCAGCCGTAGTAGCCCGCGTCAGGCGCAACCATTTTTTTGTCTTTTATCCACAAACTAGTTTTTCCTACGCGCTTTGCGCGAAGACTTGTGCCCAATCTTTCAACTTATTTAGTAAATTATTTTGAAATAGATATAATGCGTTTTCTTTTTCTTTTGTTTTTTAGTTGTTGATGTGTCATAGATATTTGTTGTGTATGTATTTTAAATTAACACAACAAATTCAATTTAATTGTGATGTATTTATTCCACTGTAATTTTTTTCATCCCATCCACTGTAATTTTAAGGATACTCAAATTTTGTATTACAATATTTTTGTCTTTGAAAATGAATAAAATTTGTTTAAATGTAGTCTTCTTCGAATTGGAGATATATCTCTTATAAATTCATATTTATATATTGATCTACATAGTAATTGATTTCAACTATCTAAATTCAACAACTTTCACAAATTGATATCTAATAATCTTGTCTCAATTCAATTGTAAATGCATTATGTTGCTGCTCATTTGATACCTGGATATTAGATACAAATGTTATTGAAATAAGATGAATTTGTAAATAATAACATAAAGTTACAAAAAAAAAAAAACTTGAATTAAAGTTTAAACAAGACATTTTAGTAGCGAACTAAGTGAATATACTTAAAAATAACCATTGTTCTGGGAAATTCTTCTTTCACAAAATTTTTTAAGTATCGTTGAAGTAACTGATAAATTACGAATGATAAAATAAATTATTTAAAATTTACATAAATTACTTATGCCTTCATACCACTTCACACCATAGTAATTAAATATTGTCTTATATTGTCAACATTATGCATTTAGGCAAGTGATTTTGTTAATTTTGCTATTAGTACCCAAAAGAAAAACAAATGAAAATAATTATTAAAAACTGTATTACTCATCAATCAATAAGCTAGGAAACTTAATATAAAAAGTTTAAGAACAATAAAAAAGAGTAAATTGAATTTAAAAATTACATGCTCTCGTTTTGAATGATATATCACACTAATGTATTGAACCATAGAGGATTTGTCATGTATAGATATACATAACACTTGAATTCAACTGTCTCAATTCAACATCTTGCACAGATTGTTATACAGAAAACCTGTGTCACATATGAGATAAATAGTTGTCAATTGAAAATAATTAGTATTTAAGAAGTATGTTTATTTAAATTTGAAATAAGAGAGTAAACAAAACTTACATCAATAAACGTGAGACATGGTGCTAATTTTTGTTTCGTGTAACTGTGCTCTGAGAAATGTACTCGAGGATTTCTTGATAAACAATATTATTTGTGATATTGGTCAGTTTGTTTTGACCGTCATCGCTGAATATAATCATCTTGACAGATTCGGCCTTTTTTGCTCGAGACATAGCAACGTATAATTGTCCATGACTAAAAACCGGCCCTTTCAAGTAAATTCCAACGAAATCTAGTGTTTGTCCTTGAGCTTTGTTAATGGTCATGGCAAAACAGATTTTAATAGGAAATTGTGTCCTCTTAAATGGTATTGGACAATTTTCATCCTTTGATGGCTCTAGAGGAATTCTTAGAATGAAGACATGCTTTCCTTTGTATTCACCAACTGCAATCAAACAACTTATGAGATGATCTTCAAACGAATCACAAACCAATCTTGTCCCGTTACACAATCCTTCAGATGGGTTCAGATTTCTCAATAAAATTATAGGGCAATTTTTCTTCAGAATTAACTTGTGAGGAGGCAGGCCAGCTGGGGATAAAGTGTGCAAATAATCTTTACAATGCATTTGCTTCGAATCAAGTGGTTCGTCAAAACTAACATAGCACTTACTTTCTCCCGGGAATCTATCTATTAAGATAGAATTAATTTCATCCGCAATCTCATTTTTAGGTGTTAAGATGGCTTTGCTCATTAATGAATAAGGATCAGTCTCGAAACACGTTAAGTTAGGATATACGGATTGGAATAAAGCATCAAGAGAGGTATCCTCATTCGTACATGGAATAATGAATGAAGATGGAATCTTAATCTTGTCTCGACCAACTAATTGTTCAGTTCCATCGCCAATCTTCATCAAGTACTCACAAAAAGCCGGATCCTCGTTTGCACGAATATTGTGGACCAATTTTAATCGTCGGATAGTTGGCCAAATTAAGGGTGATTTAACCAAACTCGCTTCAATGAAATCTTCTTTCTTCCCATATCTAATAACCGGCAATGTTTGTCGAAAATCACCTCCAAAAACAACTACTTTTCCTCCAAAAATTTGTTCGGTGTCCATAATATCTCTAAGCGTTGTATCAACGCTTTCAATAGCCCGACGGTTAGCCATAGAAGCTTCATCCCAAAGAAGCAGTCTACATTTTTTTAATAAGGTAGCTTCAACTTATGTCAGGAAATTCATACGGTCCATACTAAGTGCACTAACAATATCTCTGTCCATCCTATCAGCACCTTGAAGTCTGTTCTCAAGTTCATGTTCAGTGTCAAAGAAATAGAGTTGCAAATTGCGAGGAGGACAACCATTTGGTAACAAATCATTCACAAAGTGATACATCTGACCTTGAACTTTAAATGTGTAGATTCCTTTATTTCTTCTGCATAGGTCTTTATCATAGTTTTGTATTCCCATAGAAGTAAATGCAAATGTATTGTTATAGGGTCTGACAGATTCTTGAAAATGCTTTGCAGCAGAATGTTGACCAACAAATAAATTCCTTAAAATTGTAGGCATTTCATTTGAGATGAGCGTAATTTGGCCACGCGAACAACAGAAGCCCGGTGGTTCGTATTGAAAGCGTTTTGCCCCACAATAAGTACAATCATTCATTGGAGACAATGTAAATGGATTATGTTGGGAGGCATTTGAATTTCTCACTAAGTGTGTAAAAAATTGGAATAATTTTTTTTTTATTTTGATTTTTAACATGGAGGCATATGTACGTATTTGTATACAGAGTAGCATAAATTTAGTTTTAATATATTTTGGTAAAAATATGTGAATTAATTTGGCAAAGCAAGTGTAAAGTAATTAGTTTATTATAAGATGAAAATTATAAAATATATAAAAGAAATATGGGTAATGTAAGTGTGAAAGTTGAGTATATTGTAAGTACCTGGAATTGCATTGCTATGATTCGCTCCACGAGCATCTGACAACCTTTTTTCTTTTTCTTTAGCAGAGGCATCAAGTGCAAGTCTACGCTTGAGATTTCTACTCTCACGTTGAGCAACATTTCAAGCATACTTTTCTCTGTCTTTTCTATTTCGCTCAGCTCGATCAATAGTAGGTTGAGAAGGGCCACAATTATTCATTACTAAAAGGAGATGAAATAAATTACATAATTAGAAATTTTCGATAATTTTTAATCTATGTATGACAGTTAATATTGGTATTTACATTAAGACTAATTATTAGACTGCATATGTTTAACCATAAACAAAGAAGGCAAATGTTTTGTAAAATACACTTGTAAGTTAATGTAATCTATTATGTGGTATAAAATATGCTTACACCTGTCTGATTTTTGGAAGTATTTAATTATTTACGAGTATTGTTATATTAGTGTATTTTGTATTAAAAAAATCATATAAGAGCATTCCAAATTAATGACAAATAAAACAAATGATAATTAAGATTACTCTAATAAAAAATAATAATACAAATTGGTGTTAGTTCTACCTTAGAATCAACCTATATTGTATTTAAAAATAACTAATAAATAAATAAATGATGTCGAGTTTTTTCGTAAGAATATAAGTTATATGCAATTGATGTCTATACTATCATGTATACGTCAATTCACCAATTGGTGTTTATACTATCATATATATGTTGGTTATAGAAAAACTAACGTACAAGAATTCATACTAATTCTACAATATTTGTAAAGTCAATGAGCATAAATATTACTCATTGCTTAGTTCGTTTCATTCCAAGAAAAATTCATTTTGAAACTGTGCGTCTATTTCATTTTACAATTAAAAATTGATTTAAGATAAACTAACCAATTACTTGCACACTCATGAGTAGATTCTAGTATACTCTAGTTTAATAAACAATAATGGATAGAAACTGTAGCTACAAGAAAATATCAATTAAATCAACTTTGAAATAAAATAGAACCTGATTTATTTTGTCTGACTTTTCACCAATGTCAAAGATTATGTATGGTCACATTGTGTAATATCAACTGATCTCGGGAGATTATCGTCTTTCACCTCACTGAATATAAGGAAAAGCAAAAGAAGTTATTAATCAATTTTGCATGTTCAATAGTAGTCAAAAAAAAAAATCAATTTTGCATGTTAAAACAGCATTTCAAAAACGATTTTAGTTTAAAGGTAAGTTTACCTATAAAATATATCAATAGATGTAGATTTTAGACTCAAAATCCTTCTTTTGCTTGGAGTTCAGTAAGAATATTATTAGGATAAAAGCATGTTGTAAACCAAACCTGCCCATGAGAATTGACATTATATCCCAACAGATGAATTAACCATTGTGGGCAAAACATATGCCATACATTAACAAGTCATTCTCTGAATAACTAAAGGGATAATGAAACTACAAATGTGTGAAAACTTTATTGGAAGAAGGAAACTAACAGATGTCGCCAATGATGAGCATCTTTATAAAATAATCTTAGTCCGCTCGAGTCCTAGTCGGTGGAGTTATCATGATACAAAGTAAAAATTTTGCATCATGATTACTGTGAGATATAATAAAGTATGTGTATAATTTCATTGAGGAGTCATGATTTTACCTCTTGATAGAAACCGCATTTCCATGACCACAAAACATACATTGGAATTTAATACCTTCATCATTACAATTAATTTTCTTATCACAATTGTTGCAACCAATATAGTAGGTAAGATTTCCGTTATCTATGAGTGTGATCTTTGATTTAACCCAAACTCCTTTTGACTTGATTTTTTAATACATGCAGAAAAATAGCAAAATAAAAGTGAGTAAAACAAGTTATAAAGAAAATGAACAATTAAAGGATGTGACATTAGTGCGAAACCTGTTCAAATGACTTCTTTAAATATGAAATTGGTGATATTTGTTGATCAAGAGGGCTTGCCATTTCACTTCCAGCATTGTTATGTGCTTTTTCAACAATCAATCTTTCAATAACTAAAGAATTAGTCTTCGCCCTGTCATCAACATATAATCATTTATCAAGTGTAACAAATAGAACATTTAAATGATAAAAAATGAATTTAGATTACCATTCTTTAAGAGCATCAGCACGTTTACCGAACGGATTCACTTCTACACCCGAGTCCGTTCTTGTAGATAAGGAAATTCCTATTTAACATGTTAAACATATACTTGATAAGGAAAATGTTAATGGTACAAAAAATATATCAATTACAATTAATTGATAATGAAAATGTTTATGGTGTATAAAATTAGGCTTTCTAACAAGTACATTTAATACTTGATCATGTTATTGACACTCATTCTTTTATAATTAACTTATCGAAATGAATATTAATTAAATTTGCATACATACCTTGATATGGGGTGACAGTAATCCTTCTTCCAAGAACAACGGGATAATCTCCTGATCGGAGCTCTTTGTCAATTTCAACTCCTTGGCAAACCGTAAAATTTCCCCACATTGTGAAAATGATAGGTTTAAGCCTAGGACATGAATAAAAATTCATAAATAGATCATGGCAAGATTAGTTGACAATAAAACAATAAATAAAATAAACTTTAAAATTAATCATGTTTCCTTTGAAATTCTAATGGACAATTTAAAAACTTTGGAGTTAAATAAATTGAAAAACATACTCTTCATCAACGATCACAAAGTCGTTGGCTTTTTGTTGTCCTGTCCTGTTGGTCACAATAAATTCTCTTGGTAGTTTAGAAATCACGACTCCAATGATATCTATAAATATAGTTCAATTAGTTTGTCACAATATTTTCTAAATTTGAATAAATGTATAAAGAAATTAAAAAATGTATGAAAAGAATATAAACTCACTTATTGCTTGTCTTTTAGATTTGTAATCATATAATTGTCCAAAGGGTTTTGTATCCATGTCAGAAGAAGGTTGTAAATCCAATTGGTCGTCATTGTCGACTGCTTGTATTAGAGTTTTCCTATTAATTGACCAAACAAATCTATACATCTCATCTGGGACATTGAAAAATTGATTAGCACGAGAGACTAATGCATTAGAGACAATGAGCCTTTCATCAAGTAGTTCAATATCATTTTGATAAGTCATTCCTTGAACTTTGTTGCCCTATAATTATTTTAAAGAAAATGTCAAAAACTATTTGAAAATATAATCAATCATTTTAACAACATAGAATTAATTTTGAAGTTCAGAAATAATAAAAATGAGTAACCGCTTCATCTTGTAATGTTATAGGCTTGTACAAGGTTCCAGGTTTGCTCTTTGACTCTCTTGTATTCAACTTTTCAATAACACAAACTTTACAACTCCATTGTTTTTTCTTAGTTGTTATTTGGGGGATTAAAAGGCGAGATTCCATTGCTGAAAAAATATTAAATAAAAATAAATATATATGTTATGACAATGTAGTATATATATATATATATGCAAAGTGAGCTTCCATCTCAAAATGTTAAAAAAAGAAGAAGCAATAGCAATAGAAATATTATCCAAATTATATTTCATCACTATTACTATACTAATAATAATAATAATAATAATAATAATTATTATTATTATTATTATTATTATTATAAGCTACAAGTAATTGGTACAAATAATATAGGCTAATAATTGAGATGGGTGCAACTTGGATCCATGGAATTGGTAACTACTGCAAGGGTTAAAAGTAGAATTTAAGCATTGCACAAGCTGGAATATCATAAAGGAAAATAAAGATTAAAAATAATAATATACTAATAATAATAGGGATAATAGAAAATCACCAGAAAACTTACTGGTTTAGGAAGTTTTGATGGACAATGAAGAGAGGGGTTATGAATCCTTGGTTTGATAATCGTGAAGCTCTTTCTTTTTTTCTTTTTTTTTTTTGTCGAAAATAATCGTGAAGCTCATCACAGCTTCAGCCATTTTCCGTGATGGGAAAGGGCTGGTCTGTAGAAAGCTTAGCATTTTATTTGTTTTTATTATTTTTATTTATTTTTAAAGTTAGGGGGGAAATGGAAAGTGGATAAGGTGACCATTTGTAACCACTCTCCCATTTTGCAGTAGCAGATAAGTGTAATTTAACATTAGCATATAGTTGAGCTCTGGAGCCTGTGTGGATTGTTCAATCCGTTGTGGTGTGGTGTGCAACCCATTGTTATGTATTGGCCAAATTTAGAGTATGAATACTTTGAATAACTTGTTGAAATACATCTTGCAATTTACCTCCCTCAACAAGACTCCAAACTAATTGCACAATTCGTAAGGATTTTTTTCTAAATGCATACACATTTCTAACATTGTCCACCTAATTAACTACTGTGTGCATTAAAGAAGGGGTTTACTAATTTTCCAGAAGACAGAAGACTGAAGCAATAGAGAAGAAAAAGAGACCCACTTAGGTTGCAAATCTCATATGAATCAAAGCAGAAATGGAGAATACTTTGTTTCTATCAATGGACACTTTCTAAAACCTTGAAATTGGTTGACATCAAAACATAGATTAAAAAAATAGGCCTTTTAGGGGTTATCAATAACAGCTTGACACTACTGGAAGAAGCTTGACCCCAAACAGCCCAAAATGCAAAAATTATGCATGTAAACATATGGGTATGAGTGAGAAAATTGACACATATATGATACATGCATAGAAATTTTGGAAGCTTCTTTTCTATAATTTTGAAGCTAAGCAAGTGAGGTTATCATACACCTCAACTTGGAGCTAGTAATTTTGTTCCAGAGGAAGTTTGATACGTGGGAGACAATAGCCATATAAAGAACGATAGCATTATGTTTAACTTTTTTTTTTTTTTTTTACTTTCTAAGTGTATGAAATTAGCCCCCTTACAACCCAAGCTTGTACATCATTCAAGGGATGGACAGGGGGCATATTCCCCAGTCCTTAGCCATCGAAACGGGTTGATTTACCTCGTCACTCAACAAAAGTAACATACTAATTTGTGATTTAAGTCATGCTTAATGCATATGGTTATAACAAAATATGAAGTAGTGGAAGGCAATATACCATCACTACCATCATAAGAGCTATATAGTTACACCATACTCAGCAGAACAAAAGCTTTGTTAGGTTGTGTCAAAAATAATGATCTACACCACTTCTCCTGATTATTATTTATTTAAAAGAAAAGCAAATACCACCAACCACCCAAACTGACTGCTTTTGAGTTTCAAGTCTCAAAAATGCGCCACCTCACTTCTTCCTTCACAAATTCACACCAAATACCACCAACCACCCAAACTGAAACAATATACTTATGTACAGGATTCTATAAATTATAGATGTGAAAATAAGAATAAATTTATGAATTGAAGTGGAGATTTAAAACTTGAGAATTTTGGTGGATAAAAAAAGGCCGGGCATGAAAATAAGAACAATCAGTATTCCCATTTTGCATGGTTGTTTGGAGGAGGCAGCTGTGTTCATTGCAGAAGGTGGATATCACCCCAACTCACCAAAAATTAATAACAGAAAGCATATGCACCCCAAACAAATATACACAAATAAAAATGGAGAATAGTTTGTTTCTATCAATGGTGTATAGCACAAATATACACCAAATACCACCAAATTAGTAGTCATTTGTCTCCTCTCTAGCAAACATATGAATCAACACATTCAGTTGGATGAAAAACTACAAGAAAAACATTCTCAAATAGCATAACATGAAGCAATTATTCTTTGACAACGAAAATAAAAAGAGAGAAGAAGTAAGAACCTGAAGGTGGACTTGAACAGACAACTAGAGTAACAGAGTAAATTTTAGAGAAAATAAATAAAATTTCACAGTTATTCTGTGGTGAGTGTCTGCCTCTACGGTAGTGCTTAAATAGCAAAATACCCCCTAACATCAAGCAATATTCCAAAATTAAATAAAGAAAAAAGAGATAAATCAAGAAACTTTTCAAAAAACAAAATAAAAATTGAGAAAGGAATAACATTAATTTAGCTATTGTTCATATATGTTTTTTTTTGAGAATATAATTCATATATCTCTTAAACACTACTGAATAAAATCTGATCACAGAATAATTCCCGGGCACTAATAGGATTTGGTATATACACTATTGAATAAAATCCTAAATTAATCCATATATGTTTTATCCTAAATTAATCCAATTTCTGGCTGTAAACTCTGGAATAACGAATGCTTTAGCGTTAAACCCTTCGTCCCGTAACAACGATTGGAAAATTAAAGAGATTCAATATATAAAATTAACAAAAATATTAAGGAATTTACCTTGGCTTGAGCGCAATTCATGTTCATATTCATTGAATGCTGTTGATCGCAGCTCTTCTTCCAGCTGTTGAGCGTGTAAATCCTCATTTGAAGCAGCAGATGAATGATGGGAGGAATCTGGGGAGGAAGATAGGTGGAAGATTCGTAACATCGTGGGGAAGGAAAAGCGAAGAATTAGGTCGGGGAAATAGGGAAGAAGGATCTGACATCTTCTCTCTTGTATTGGTGTAAATAAAAAAAAAACGGAAGATTAAGGAAAATTAAGGAAAGGAAAAGCCGAAGAAATAGGGGAAATATGGAACGAAAATGAGTGGATGAAAATAAATTTATACTTTAACATTCTTTAGTCAACTTTAACGGTAACGGAATATGCTGGGCATTCTAGTCCATAAAAATGCAGTGTAAAACATTAAGAACATAATGTACAAAAAGGTAAGCAATTAAAAAGGGGACAAAAACCAGGGATATAACCATCATTGACACTTATTAAGTTTTTAGATATATATAAATTACATTAAAATTAACGTTATTAACCACTAAAAATCATTCCATTTTTTTCCTTCTTGGTAATTCAAGTATTTACTTTATTTTTTTGAAATTCAAGATAAGGCAATTGGAAGCTTGTTAGTTTTTTTTTTTCAATACTAGTATTTTCACCCATGCGATGCACGGAATGATTTTGTTATAATATATTAAGAATATTTGGATCGATATATAATTATATAAATTATAACACCAAATATTATATAGTACAATTGAAGATATGTTTTGGATCGATTATGTTTTCTGATGTTATCCTTGTTTGAATTCCAGCAAATAATTTCTTAATTAATAGCTAATGTGTAGATGTACGCATGCGGTGCTGGAATTTTAGAGATTTTATATATCATTGTTTAAGATTTTTATAAATTGGGCAAATATGCTCGTTCTCTAATCTAGTAACTCAGTTATAGGAATCAATTGTTATTCTAACTCATATGTATGAAAGATATATTTTTGTGTAGATATATAGCAATTTTTTCATCTTGAAAAAAACATAATATCACCGGTTGTATTTACACATTATTGAAACCTCTTTGTAGACAACATCGGCAATAGCAACACAATCTTGTTCATCCTCGTCTAGAACTAATTAACACTTTTAGGCTATCAGGATGGGTGACACGGGAGAAAGCCATATACAACTGCCTGTGATTAAAAATTGGTTTTTTCAGCAATAACCCAACGTGAGTTAGTGTTCGGCCCTGAATTTTGTTGATATTCATGGCAATTGCAAGCATCAATGTGAATTATTTATGCTGGAACTTGAAGGGCAATCTCGTATCAGAAAGAGTGAAAGACATTCGAGGGATAAGAACTTTGGTTCCTTCATGTGTCCCATTAACTATTCTTGCTTCAACAATGTGATCTGTCAATCTTGTAATGATGAGTCACGTACAGTTATAAAGATCAAGAGAATGGTCTATCTTCCGCAATAACATAACAGGTGTACCAACCATTAATTAATGTCAATGAATGATTAAGAAAATCATACAATCTCTAACTATTTAAGAATTTAGGAGGGTGTAATTCTAATAGATTTTCACCGTCTGATTTTGCCTTACACAAAGAGTTATAACTTAAATATGTTCGTCCTTTTTGCAATATTCATGTCACACATGTACTGATTAATTTGATCAACGACATCTGAAGTCGGCGAGCGGATCACTGACCTTCTAGTTGCGACTCATCAAGCGTGCCATATCTTGAGCTTGAAATTTTAAAAAATCACTTTTAATGTAATAAAAGCATTGAGTCATAACAATATTGACAGTGAAATTTTAATTTTATAATCTACATGTATATATTCTGTGATTTTTTCCATAAAATTAGTTTTGATAGTCAAACTGTAAAACATATTGATTTTACCAATCACTAAATTTTAAAAAGTTTCAAATTCCCAGGTATATATAAGTAAAACTCACATCTAAACCATAATTTTTTTGTCAATATTTCATACATATAAAGCAAGTCTCTGACTATTGTGAGAAGTTAGTAACCTTGAGTCTAACATACAACATAAAACATTGTGTGATAGTAGGTAGTAACTTTGAGGTAAGACCATTCAAGCATATAAGCATGTTTCGATCTTGTTTCTATGCTCTCAAAATTCAAATCATCATACTGGCATCAGGCAATAAACAAAAATATATCAGAATGTATGAATCATATATCTGAACTGTTAATCCAAACTTCAACCCAGATTACCAAATGGAGTGTATGGCTTTTTAAAATGATGCACATCCAAACTGTTGAAATACGATGTCCATAAACGTTGATTGGCATACTACTCATGCTTCATATTTCGTAAAAGTATCCGTTTCTTATGATATTATGATTTATAACATATAAGAATCGACAAATAAACTATAGTGTGAGTCTTCCTTGCATGTAACAAATATCACAAAAATTCAGTATTCTAAAATAAGTGTATAAGTCCAATATGTAGATAATTTGCATTGCATTATATATCATTAATTTAATTACTTGTCGGTTAGTTATTGCAAGATCTTGAAATTCACTTATATTTTGATATTCAGTAAGTATAACTATATTAGAGAAAAATTTATCTGGGAGTAATAGGATAATCAGTTGAGTGATTGTTGGTTGACCGTAGAACGTTGATATTCTTTAGACAAATAACTATTGAAAAAAAAACATAAAATGGCATTTTAGTGGCTATATTGCGGTGCAAATATATGTGGGATCCACTTTCGCTTTGGGTCGAGTCAAAGTGGATTCGGGTTCTTCATAGTTAGACGAAAAGATTGATATATTGTACGCTCAAAACGGATAATGGGTGAATGAGAAATTGGTTCTCAAAGTTGACCCATTTGAGTTAGAAAAATTGAGAGAAAAAATTTTCAAGTAACTTTTGTCCCACATTGGTTTGGGAAGTGGGTTTGCACAACAACTTATACAAGAGTCTTTTTAAGACTTATTGAATTGTATAGCATAAAGGCTCTCTCTCGCGCGTGCAGTGGGTGCAAATCAAATCCCAAAATGAACTTGAAAAGGCTTGATTCGTGTGAGCCGACACCTGCAGGCACGACTGTCGATTAGAAAAAAAATGAACTTGAAAAGGCTTGATTCGTGTGAGCCGACACCTGCAGGCACGACTGTCGATTAGAAAATTGGGTTGAGTTATGCGAAATTTTCGTATCACCAACCATTGGGCTTGTTTTTTACCCAAACCTTAATAGTATAGAAGTGTTTTGGGCGAGAGTAATTGTATTGTATTACGAATAGGAATTTTATTACCATATTTTACAATATTACGCAAATTTACGTAAGAAAGAATATATTTTATTAGGAATTGTATTAATTGCCATATTTAATGTATAATTGTATTACGGATATGAATTGTATTACCATATTTTACAATATTACGCAAACCTTAATAGTATATGAGTGTTTTGGGCGGAAAGTTAAAGTTGGGATATTGTTTTTATTAATAGTATAGCTTGCATTGCAAGGAAATATATGTACTGTATTATTACGATTAGTAATTTTAACATAGAATTGTATTACGAATAGAAACGTAGGAAAAAATATATTTTATTAGGAATTGTATTAATTATCATATTTTAATGTATAATTGTATTACGAATAGGAATTGTATTACCATATTTTACAATATTACGCAAACCTTAATAGTATATGAGTGTTTTGGGCGGGAAGTTAAAGTTGAGGATATTGTTTTTATTAATAGTATAGATATAGATTGCATTGCAGCGAAATATATGTACTGTATTGTTACGATTAGTAATTTTAATATAGAATTGTATTACGAATAGGAACGTAGAAAAGAATATATTTTATTACGAATTGTATTAATTATCATATTTTAGGGTCACACTTGTGTGAGACCGTCTCACGGATCTCAATTCGTGAGACGGGTCGGATCCATATAATTTGGGTCATTGAGTGCACAGGAAAATACGAAGCAAATGATGAAATATAATTCTGCTGCGATGCGCGCTTACCTAAATGTAATGGCTGGATTGGCTGCTGATGATTGATCTGCATCTCTAAGGGCGCAGCTACCCTCTCAAAATTGATAAAATTTCATAATAATTCATTAGAGTTTTTCTACAATCTAAATAATATTAATTTTAAACTACTCGTAAGATAATAAGTTCAGGAATAGGCTTGCAATTTATAGTCCCAATACTCATGCCATATTTTGCTATAAAGTACTACTTTTTTTTTTATATAAAGTATTATATATGATTCTTAAAGTATGGTATTTAAGGNCATATAATTTGGGTCATTGAGTGCACAGGAAAATACGAAGCAAATGATGAAATATAATTCTGCTGCGATGCGCGCTTACCTAAATGTAATGGCTGGATTGGCTGCTGATGATTGATCTGCATCTCTAAGGGCGCAGCTACCCTCTCAAAATTGATAAAATTTCATAATAATTCATTAGAGTTTTTCTACAATCTAAATAATATTAATTTTAAACTACTCGTAAGATAATAAGTTCAGGAATAGGCTTGCAATTTATAGTCCCAATACTCATGCCATATTTTGCTATAAAGTACTACTTTTTTTTTTATATAAAGTATTATATATGATTCTTAAAGTATGGTATTTAAGGTTTAAAGTATTGATTATATATGTTTTAGATTTGTGCTAGAAGTATTACATTTAAGCTATAAAGTATTACATTTGAGACTTAAAGTATTAAATATGTCTATATTAAATTGTGTATTAGATGTATGCTATGAAGTATTATATTTATGCTATTAAGTATAATATTTAATGCTTAAAGTATTGATTATATATGTTTTAGATTTGTACTATGAAGTATTATATTTAGGCTATAAAGTATTCTGTTTAAGGCTTAAAGTATTAAATATATCTATCTTAAACTGTATATTAGATTTGTGCTATGAAGTATTATATTTACGCTATAAAGTATTGTGTTTAAGACTTAAAGTATTAAATATATCTACCTTAAACTGTGTATTAAATTTGTTCTATGAAGTATTATATTTAGACTATAAAATATTGTATTTAAGGCTTAAAGTATTAAATATATCTACATATAAACTGTGCATTAAATTTGTACTATGAAGTATTACATTTAAGTTATATATATTTGCACACTAAGTATTAGTTTTGTGCTATAATGTATTATGTTTAATGCTTAAAGTATTAAGTATATATACACACACACAGAGTATTAGATTTGTTCTATAAAGTATTATGTTTAATGCTTAAATTATTAAATATATCAACCTGCAAATTGAGTATTATGTTTGTGCTTTGAAGTATTAGACTTGTGCTATAAAGTATTTTATTTAATGCTTAAAGTGTTGATTATATATTTGTGATATGAAGTATTAGAATAATTAGACTATAAAATTTTATATTTAATGCTTAAAATATATCAACCTGCAGAATGAGTATTATGTTTGTGCTATGAAGTATTAGATTTTTGTGCTATAAAGTATTATATATGTTTAATTCTTAAAGTAGTGACTATATCTACCTACAGACTGAGTATTAGATTTGTACTGTAAAGTATTATGTTTAAAGCTTAATGTATTGATTATATCTACATGCAGATGCATGGAGTATTATGTTTGTGCTATGAAATATAAGATTTGTGCTACAAATTAAAGTATTCTGTTTAAAGCTTAAAATATTGATTATATCTACTTGCATATGGAGAATTATATTTGTACTATGAAGTATTAGATTTTTGCTATAAAGTATTATGTTTAATGTTTAAAGTATTAATTTTATCTATTTAAGTACAGACTGTATATTATATTTGTGCTTTGAAGTATTATGTTTAATGTTTAAACTATTGATTATATATATCTACATACAAATTAAGTACTATGTTTGTGTTATGAAGTATTAGATTTGTGCTATAAAGTATTATGTTTATGTGTGTCTATAAATATTTGGTGTGCTTTACACAATAGCGGAAATTTGATAATAATCCGTTTATTGTCTCATTGATAGTAAATGGAAGTAAAATGAATTCTCTACAAGGACCGGTTGTTTGCTTGGTGGTTCATGCTAAGCGTGTCCATACTCAGATCTGTAAATTCACTCTTGGTGAAGGCTTCTAAAATTCTTAGAAGTGAGTTCTGGAGACTTGATGGGATCCACTGTAGGCAGGTTCATTTTTTCCGGCAACCACATTCGCAAATTAGCAAGTTGATTGCATGCAACTTCAGCTTATCATCAAATGGTAATGGCAGTTGGGCAGAGAACTTTAATGAGAATAATGAAGATTATGTACGTTAATTCTAGTGTGATTGATGCAGGTATGCTAATTTACACAAGGTTTTTGATTGACTAGGTTGCATTTGACTTGAAGACAGCGGCGGAAATGGAGGTGGCGGATGAGATGGGAGGAAGTTGAGACCGTTAGCAGATGGGAAGAAGCCGAAACCGTTAACAGAGGAGATGGCCTAGGAGAAGAAATCGTGTGGTAGAAACAAGAAGAGAGAAACATAGCATGAGATTCTTGCTAGTGTTAACCCATATAATAAAAGACCCAACCCGTCTCACGGATTGAGATCCGTGAGACGGTCTCACACAAGTATTTGCCCATATTTTAATGTACGATTGTATTACGAATAGGAATTGTATTACCATATTTTACAATATTATGCAAACCTTAATAGTATAGGAGTGTTTTGGGCGGGAAGTTAAAGTTAAGGATATTGTTTTTATTAATAGTATAGATATAGATTACATTGCAGCGAAATATATGTACTGTATTATTACGATTAGTAATTTTAATATAGAATTGTATTACGAATAGGAACGTAGAAAAGAATATATATTTTATTACGAATTGTATTAATTATCATATTTTAATGTACGATTGTATTACGAATAGGAATTGTATTACCATATTTTACAATATTATGCAAACCTTAATAGTATAGGAGTATTTTGGGCGGAAAGTTAAAGTTAAGGATATTGTTTTTAGAGTTTATTACCAAAATGGTCCCTCGACTATTGCGAAATTACCAATTTGATCCTCAACAATTTTTCGTGACCAATTAAGTCCCTTAACTTTGAAAATTTTAACCAATTTGGTCTTCCGTTTATTTTACCGTTAAATCGGGACCAAATTGGTAATTTTGCTATAGTCAAGGAACCAAATTGGTAATTAATTTTTCACTGAAATGGTTCCTTGACTATAGCAAAATTATCAATTTGGTCCCTATTTAACGGATGTTTAACGACAAAATAAACGGAGGACCAGATTGGTTAAATTTTTCAAAGTCGATGGACTTAATTGGGCACGAAAAATTATCGAGGACCAAATTGATAATTTTGCAATAGTCGATGGACCATTTCCGTAATAAACTCTTGTTTTTATTAATAGTATACATTTCATGATTTTCAATAATAAAACATTTTTTACTATATTTTGTGTTTTAGCAATATAAATATATAATCAACTCTCATGGTTAGAAAATTTTGGATTTTCAACCATTAGCAACTAACAAAAAAGCGTAATATATTCAGTTAAAAATACCCTTTTGAGTACAGTTTTGACCACTTTAAAAATTCAAAACATTTTTCGTACTATTACCAACGGTTAAAAAGTAATTAATACAAAATATTAAAATTTAATTGTAATTCACATGAGCTGAGAGTTCAAAAACATAAAATAAAATAAAATAAATGTTGTAAAATATAGTTAATGTTATTGTCATCATCCACCTATTTTCTAGCATAGGATGCAGTTACTGAGTTATATATATATATATATATATATATATATATATATATATATATATATATATATATATAAATAGTTATTAAGAAAAGGGGAGTCTCAATTCAGGGTTAAACTTCTTCTTCTCTTCCGTCCTCCTCTACATATATAATTGTACGATTACACAAGATTGATATATGATTGTAAACTTCTTCTTCTTTTATTCTGAATATATGATTGTACGATTACACAAGATTGATACAAGCACAAGTACACCAAAATTACAAATTATTAGCACGAGTGTTCTACTTTATATGATTGGTGAACCTTCAACTATAATGGAATCTCAAGATAGTAGCGCCATGGAGAACTGCTTAGTTGTGGGTATCTGAACGATGAACTAACAGATCTCAATGAAGTAATGTGTATAATTGCATGGTCGAGGAGGCGTGATGGAACAATGGAAGATGCCCCGAAAGTGACATTCTAGCTAGGTAGCTCATGCAGTGCATGGAGAAAACGGTTACGCCATTGAATTTTATGAACTAACTTTACATACTACGCCTTAGACATGTATGCCCTAGGAGCCAACATTTATTGTTTTGAACATTAATTTCTTATTAATTAAATACAATAAATAATTGTTTTATTTATTTATTTTGACTTAGTTAATATTTGATATTATTCTATACAATCTTCTTAATTCTTTATTCTTAAGAGTTAAGAATATGAGTGACGAAAAATCTTCTTAATTCTTCATTCTTAAGAGTTAAGAATATGAGTGACGAAAAATTAATAAATGAAGTATTGTAAAAATGTTCCTAGTCATAGGAATTCTAATTGGGCATTAGTATTCCGATAAGACTGGCACATTGTCCTTATAGTGAGTTTCATGCCATTCTGTATGAGATATAGAGAGTGGACATGTGGATGATTGTTAGAGAACAAGTCATTGAATAATGACTTACTTTAACATACCGCATGGTGTTTACCTACGTGTCATCAGTATGTTGTATGTTACAAGTATGCATGCAATAATCCTTCGACTTGAGACGACATGGTTGTCTCGTACATATGGTGGACTAGTTTTTGCCAGTATGCGCATTTTGTTCTTTATGAGACTATAAGTGTACTTGGTAGCCTAGTTCAATATTGTGCGAAGATATGTATGTGTGCGTTCAATAAAGGATCCACCGCCTTGAGGTAACAAGGATGTTCCAGTCTATTCAATAATCATACAACGAGAATCTCTGGTCAGTGTATAATGGAGTTAAACTTCAGGTTAAGAATATTGAATAGACGTATTGACCAGGTTTATGGGTTTGACCATGAGTCATGACCTTTACCTAGTTCGGAACAAGTGTTGTGGGGAAGGAATGTTGCATAATATTTGTAACGGAAAGGTTTATTATAATATATTAAAATATATTCATTGTCAACTAGGTAGTCATGACATACTACTAGGTGTCACTCATGACTTGCGAGTTATTTAATAATGAGTTGAAAAATATGATTACTAAAAATCAAAGATTATCTAAAGTCCTAAACCAATTAAACCGGTTGAAACCAAAAAAATTACAAAATAAAAATATAAAAAGACAAAAATGCCCTTACTAAAAATAGGAGAAGTCATGAGAAGGACTAAAAGTGTCCAAAAAATAATAGTCTAGGATGTTAAATGGCAAAAACGATAGTCTGGGACTAAATTTGGAATTGTCACCAAAGACAAGGGACCTTTGATGGAATTTACTCGGCATATAAGTGATAGAGATTAGTCAGAAAACTGTTTTCACGTAAAATCTCTAGGAGTTCTCGCGTGCCCGGCCCGTGAACGAACTAGAGGTCGGACAATTAGACGGTTCAAGCTGTTGATTCTGCCAAAGCACGCTTTAAGGGCAAAACATTCTAACACCCTATTTTACATAGAATCTTAGGAAAAAGCGATTTGATGCTTCCGTTGCGCATGTATGAATTTTTCTAACAGTGGCATCAAGAGCTGGACTTTTTCTAATGATTTTATGTGTAGATTAATTTGTGGCTTTTGATTTTTGATCTAAAAAAATCTTGGGTTAATTTAATCATATAATAATTTGATTATTATATGATTTTATAATATATATATATATGAGATATATATTAAATTAAAAATGTTTTTATATGGAGTAATATATATGAGATATATCCATTAGATGACAAAAATTTGTGTGAGACCGTCTCACCGTGAGACGGGCCGGATCGGGTCGTGTCAAGATGAAAATGTAATACTTATATGCTTAAATGTAATACTAATAAGGAATTAAATTTTTGTCACTTATAAGATAAATGTAATACTTTTAAGGGGAAATACAATACTTTTACATTTCGATTTAAAAGTATTACATTTTTCCTCAAAAGTATTATATTTTTTCTTATAAGTAATGGACACTTGTCAACATTACTTATTATGAAAAATGTAATACTTAAGTAACAAAAATTATATTCCTAATTAGTATTATATTTGAGCATATAAGTATGACATTTGCACATATAAGTATTACATTTGCATGTTGCTTCGACCCGATCCGACCCGTCTCACGAATAAGGACCCGTGAGACGGTCTCACACAAGTGTGACCATATTAGATTAATTAAACAAAAGAAAGAAAAAAAGGTTTTTTTTCTTCTTTGTTTATTTGACGTACGTAAAACGTTACGTATTTTTTTATTTATTATTTTTATTATATAAGATATATATTATAATTATAATCTATACTATATATAAAAATAATATCCTCCTCCCAAATTTTCCCGCCCAAACTTAGTGGCATTTTATTAAAATCATTTATTTTATTCATTTATTAATTTATTAATTAATTATCATATATATATATATATATATATATATATATATATATATATATATATATATATATATATATTCTTTCGGCAGTGAACTCAAAAAAATATTCTTTCGACAGTCAACATAAGAATCCTATTATACACAAATGATTTTTAATTCAATGTACATCCCTGATTTCTTTCCATTTCTTTTTATTGGATGATTATGAAGACAAGCAATCACTCATTCTATATAAATACATACAATATAGATTACTCCATGATTTCCTCCCTTCTCTTGCAAATACACAGCCGTTACTCACCATTTTTCTTTTCCTTTCATTGGCTAAAAAAGAGTATAAGAGGGAACTGCATCATTCTGTACCTATTTATTCACTCCGTTTTCCAGCCTCTCACAATGAACTCCTCACCTCTCTCTCAATCGGTTTCTACTTTCTACGCACGCTCTTCTCTATTAATTCAAAAGTAGGCTTACCTTTCATTTTTAATTAGATACAATACCTAATTGCTTTACCTTTTTTTTTTATGTCTGTATATAATCTTTCATTGTCTGATCTATTAATTTATTTTTCATAGTTAATAGATATTATATTCCTTCAATTATATACAATACTTATATAATAGTTTACCGCTAAGATTTGATCTCTGATTAGCAGTTAATCCCTATCACTATGTTAAGAACACGGTGGAACGCACTATTGGTGATGATAAGATTTGGTATTGTACTGGTATAGATGATGAAATTGGCGATAATAATGATTTTGAAGGAAATTAGAATAATGAGAAGGTAAAGATTAAGGTTATGGATGTTATTGATGGTTTGATGATGCTGCTAATAATAATAATATTAATTAGTAGTAATTATATTAAGATTTGACTAATTTACAAGTTCATTATCAAAGTGGCTATGGTGCTACTAAGTATTGATAAGAGTTTAATTTTGGGCTTTTGAGATAAGATTTCATGTTCACTAAAATTACATATTTTGCCCCAAGATTTCATGTTCAGTAACTAATATTATGAGCGTTATGTGGCGGTTTTTTTTTTTTGGATTTATTGGAACTATTGTTGGCATTGAAGATCGTGATCTCCACAAGTGGCCGGAATCAAAATGGAGATGTCTAAAGTAATACCCTTGTGTTTGAAAGGGAGGGGTTTGGTGATACATTTTTATTTGTGATGCCTAAAGTGATATGTATTGATATCTTTAGGTGCAGTGGGATGAAACTTCAACGATTCCAAGGCCTGATTGGGTTTCACCTTTGAAAATAGAGCCAACTCTTTCTCCTTCTGCACTAAATCCACTAATTTGTACCAAGTTTTCCCCACAAAATTTATAGGCATTTATTATAAATTAATTTCTCTTAAATAATCACACTTTATTATGTGTTTATGTTTATTGGTTATAATGTTTTTTATAAACAAGAAAATTGCAAACTTTATTTGCAAAATTATGATCAAATAATGATTTTAGTCTCCAATTATCCATAATAATAATAATAATAATAATAATAATAATAATAATAATAATAATAATAATAATAATAATAATAATAATAATAATAATAATAATGTTATTACCTTAATTACTTTACATTCTAAATTTTTGTAATGTCAACTATTTAGACAAAAATATTATTTAGAATTAATTAATTTTACACACACACACACACACACACACACACACACACACACACACACACATATATATATTATTGCACCATTATTTAATAATAATAATAATAATAGTAGTAGTAGTAGTAGTAGTAATAGTAATAACAATAATAATAATCTATACTATCTATACTATATATAAAAACAATATCCTCCTCCAAAAATTTTCGCCCAAACGTAGGGCCATTTTAGTAATATGGTAATTATTATGATAAAATAATATTAATTATAATTGATTATAATTCATTATTAGTAATTATGTTAATTATATTATGATAGAAATATTTCACAATAATATTTTACATTATCAATTAAAAATGGAACGGAAATTAGGTAAATTGGAAAAGGAAATGAATATTAATAATTGATTGAAAATTAAAAATAGAAAAGAGTACAGAAATTATGTCAATTGGAAAAGGAAATGAATATTAATAATTGACTTGAAATTAAAAAAATATCCATAATTAATTAAAACGGAAAAGGAAATGGTAAAATCATTGCATTTTAATTTTTCACAATAATATTACACAGTAGAATAAATCAAATCACGCCAAAGACTTTGTGGTTTAGTGGCACCCGGTGTCTCGGAAAACACTATCACATAGATGATGGGGATGGGTTTGAGCCTCAGTGGAGAATCTTTCACACAACGGAAATATTTCAATAATAATATTCTATATCATCAATAGTAAAAGTAAATTAAAAATGGAAAGGAAATATTTCAATAGTAAAGGCATATTTTAAATTTTAAGCAATAGTAAAGGTAATAAAATACCAATGGATCTATTATTCTAATTGACTAATTAACTGGAAATAAAAAAAAATCGACTAAAAATGAATCTGATATTACTAATTGACTGAATATATAAAAGTAAATGAATATTAATAATTGACTGTAAATAAAAAAAAATATCCATAATTAACTAAAATGAAAAAGGAAATGGTCATATCATTGCAATTTAATTAAAAAAGAAAAACATTCTACATCATCAATAATAATGGCATATTTTAAACAATATTAAAGATAAATTAAAAAAGGAACGGAAATTAAAAATGAAACGGAAATATTTAAATAATAATATTCTACATCATCAATTAAAAATGGAACGAAAATTAGGTAAATATTACTACGTAATCCTTTTCATTTTTCCTAGATAAGGTTGCCTAATATTAATTTACACATAACAATCGGCACTAATAATTAAAAAAAACAGAAGAACTGCCGGAGACGTCTGTTTTTTTTTTAAATATTATTATTATTATTATTATTTAATTATTTTAATTAAAATTATTTTAAAATTTTATTTTAAAATTAGTAACCACCATGTCATCACAATTGTAGGTAAACAGGTCAATTTGGACTTTTTTTTTTTGAAAACATGTCAATTTGTACTTAATTGCATGAGTTTATATAGTTCAGGAATCCAATTGCATTCTTTTTGAGTTCGATGGCCTAATTGCAGTTTTGTGTGTAGTTCAGTGGTTTATTTGACCCTTATTCCGAGAAAAATGATATTACTAATTGATTTAAAATATAAAAAGATCGTAATCTATATTCTATACTATATATAAAAGTAAAATCCTCCTATTTCATTCCCCGCCTAAACTTTTGTAGTCAATTAATTAAATATTTTATTGGTCAAATAATTAATAAAGCTTATTTGTTAAGAAAATGTAAAATAGAAATTAACTAATATCTATTAATTGATAATATGTATACTCACGTATCAACACTATTAATAAAAGTAAAATCATTTATCGGGAAAAGAAAAGGATATTACTAATTGACTGAAAATTATTTAAAAACTTTAATAATTAATTATACTTTCCTTTTGAAAACTCTAAGTTATTTAAACTTTAAAAAAATTAATTGAACATGGGTTGTTAAATTTTTATAATAATCAAAATTAATTCATTCAAATATGGAGGAGGAAGATAAAACTAAATGCAATATGGGGAAAATGAATATACTTAAAGTATAAAAGTATAACTACACATATATTAGTTTAATTGACTAATAATAATTGCCTAATAATTATTATGATAATTAAGTTAAGCATTGGTCGTTGAATTTATTTTTATAATAATTACAATTAATTTATTTCTCATTTTCTCATATTTATTTTAGTAATAATGTAATTATATAAGTCATATTACTTATAGATATTTTTAAGATAATTTTAGACAAACAAGTCATATATTATTCAATTAATTGAGTAATATTTTTGTACTAATCTTATAATCAAATAAATGTACACGTTCAATATTAGAATTTTTTATAATTTCATCTTTATTTTTATTGGGAAAAGGTACAAATAAGCCATTGAACTATTTGAGAATTAACAATTAAGCCATTGAACTCGAATAACTTTCAAATAAGCCATTGAACTTAGGAAAACTTAGCAATTAAGCCATCAAACTCGNAAGTAAATGAATATTAATAATTGACTGTAAATAAAAAAAAATATCCATAATTAACTAAAATGAAAAAGGAAATGGTCATATCATTGCAATTTAATTAAAAAAGAAAAACATTCTACATCATCAATAATAATGGCATATTTTAAACAATATTAAAGATAAATTAAAAAAGGAACGGAAATTAAAAATGAAACGGAAATATTTAAATAATAATATTCTACATCATCAATTAAAAATGGAACGAAAATTAGGTAAATATTACTACGTAATCCTTTTCATTTTTCCTAGATAAGGTTGCCTAATATTAATTTACACATAACAATCGGCACTAATAATTAAAAAAAACAGAAGAACTGCCGGAGACGTCTGTTTTTTTTTTAAATATTATTATTATTATTATTATTTAATTATTTTAATTAAAATTATTTTAAAATTTTATTTTAAAATTAGTAACCACCATGTCATCACAATTGTAGGTAAACAGGTCAATTTGGACTTTTTTTTTTTGAAAACATGTCAATTTGTACTTAATTGCATGAGTTTATATAGTTCAGGAATCCAATTGCATTCTTTTTGAGTTCGATGGCCTAATTGCAGTTTTGTGTGTAGTTCAGTGGTTTATTTGACCCTTATTCCGAGAAAAATGATATTACTAATTGATTTAAAATATAAAAAGATCGTAATCTATATTCTATACTATATATAAAAGTAAAATCCTCCTATTTCATTCCCCGCCTAAACTTTTGTAGTCAATTAATTAAATATTTTATTGGTCAAATAATTAATAAAGCTTATTTGTTAAGAAAATGTAAAATAGAAATTAACTAATATCTATTAATTGATAATATGTATACTCACGTATCAACACTATTAATAAAAGTAAAATCATTTATCGGGAAAAGAAAAGGATATTACTAATTGACTGAAAATTATTTAAAAACTTTAATAATTAATTATACTTTCCTTTTGAAAACTCTAAGTTATTTAAACTTTAAAAAAATTAATTGAACATGGGTTGTTAAATTTTTATAATAATCAAAATTAATTCATTCAAATATGGAGGAGGAAGATAAAACTAAATGCAATATGGGGAAAATGAATATACTTAAAGTATAAAAGTATAACTACACATATATTAGTTTAATTGACTAATAATAATTGCCTAATAATTATTATGATAATTAAGTTAAGCATTGGTCGTTGAATTTATTTTTATAATAATTACAATTAATTTATTTCTCATTTTCTCATATTTATTTTAGTAATAATGTAATTATATAAGTCATATTACTTATAGATATTTTTAAGATAATTTTAGACAAACAAGTCATATATTATTCAATTAATTGAGTAATATTTTTGTACTAATCTTATAATCAAATAAATGTACACGTTCAATATTAGAATTTTTTATAATTTCATCTTTATTTTTATTGGGAAAAGGTACAAATAAGCCATTGAACTATTTGAGAATTAACAATTAAGCCATTGAACTCGAATAACTTTCAAATAAGCCATTGAACTTAGGAAAACTTAGCAATTAAGCCATCAAACTCGAATAAGCTCCAAATAAGCCACTGAACTCATGAAAACTAGGCAATTAAGCCACTAAACCAGAAAAAAAAAAACAATTAGCATTTTTAACAGGTCATTTGTCTATTCCGGTCACCGGCGACGACTTTTCCAGTTACCGGCAAAAACTTCCGACGGCGACGGTCGCAGGAAAAGTCGTCGCTGGTGGCCGGAATAGGCAAATGACATGTAAAAAATGTTAATTGTTATTTTTTTCAGATTTAGTGACTTAATTGCTTTGTTTTTCTGAGTTCAGTGGTTTATTTGGAGCTTATTTGAGTTCGATGGCTTAATTGCTAATTCCCAAATAGTTGGATGGCTTATTTGTACATTTTCCCTTATTTTTATTATCTCAATATATAATTAAAAAAAAAATTATCCACGCCCGGGTACTTGGACAATTATTTGTTATAATTCAAAGGAAACATCAGAAAACATAATCGATCCAATCAATTTCATCAATTGCGCTATATAATATTCGATGTTATAATATATATAATTGTATATTGATCCAAATATTCTTTAAATATTATAACAAATCCATTCCGTGCCACGCACTGGCGAAAATACTAGTTATAATAATAAAAGAAAAGGAGATTTTGTTTTCAAATAATGGTACGTCTTGCGTTTTCTTCCCTGAATGTTCGAACAAGAGTTGCGGTCGGCTGCAGTGGGAGAAGACTGTTGTCAGTTTTTTTCCGGAGACGCAGCTGTAATTTCGATGCTTGGATGGCAATGGCAAGAAAATAATATTATCAATTATTATTAGATAATTTTGTTAGTATTATATATATATATATATATATATATATATATATATATATATGATAATAAGAATTATATTACCAAATTATATATTAGATTTTTTTTTTGTAATATTAATTGTTATCATGTTTATAAAATTTTAAATATGATAATCAGAATTATATTACTAAATTAAATATTAGATATTTTTGGTGGTAATTTAATTTTTTTGAATACTATTGACTCTATTAGAATATACTACTCACTCCGCTGGGAATCAAATCTGAGCTGCTATGCCGCTTGGCCACAAGGCCTTTGGTGATATTAATTGTTATTATATTTGAAAATATTTTATATTGATAATTGGAAATTAATTACTACTAATTAAATATGAGATATTTTTGGTAGTATTAATTATTATCTAAATGATTATTTCCTTATCTATTGAAAATTAATATTTTTAGAAGATTAGATGATAAAATATTATTATTACCATTTAAAATACGATTTTTATGGTAGTAATAATTATATTGTTATAATCTTGAAATATTTATTTTTCTCCTTAAATAGTGATTTTTATGTGATAACTGAATGCTATTTAGGTAAGTTTCCATGATTATAATAGTAATTGATTGATTTCATGCAAATTTGATTTCAGTATGAAATTAATTAATTAATTAATGGGAAGTTTTGAATTGTTATATGGAAATTGGTTTCCCTATAAAGTTTATTTTGATTGACCCAAGTTTTTATGGTATAATTGGATTATATCTTATAATATAAAGCCACAAATTAATTGGATTATTACTTATTTTATGCTATGTATGGATTGCTTAGCATGTCGGTTTGGTCATGGACTTAGGACCTGTTGAATGAATATGATTTATTTTGGGTTTTACACCGTTTTTGGTGATTAATTAAAATTGGGGCCTGCGTGCCTCTTATCTATTATTGTAATATAAATCCCTTTCCCGAAATATGTACCCCTTTTCTGGTAGATAGGAAATGTATCTACGGAGAACCGAAGACTTCAAGAGTTGAAGAGTAAAAGACTTCAAGAGTTGAAGAGTAAAAGACTTAGCTTCAAGAGTTGAAGACCCGAAGGCAATGTATGATGGAAGCTTACATGTAATAGATAGGATTTTAAATTTTCACTATTCACTGTGCACAGTCAAAATTAGCTGGCTCAATTTTGACCATTTAAAAGTCCATGACGTACCGATATTGAGTTTACTTTTCATGCACTTTATATGTGTGTGTGTGTGTGTGTGTGTGAATATGTTGCATGAGTAAAGTGAAACATAATAATTTTAAAATCTTCCCTATATTAAATATTAAGTTGTAAACGGTTAGAACTCAAGAGTTGAGACTACCTAATCGTGGCTCCCCACCGTTGTAAGAAATCAAGTATTTTTCCTAGCACGGTGTCGGCTATGCCAACATAGGGGCAACGTGTTAATTTAAAATATTTGGCTAAAGTGTCATCTAGCACTATGAACTATATCCAATTATTCATGCCGCACCCTGAACTTTCATATCGTATATATCGAGCCGCAAACCAAAAAAAAAAATTCACCTAGAACTTTTAGCAGGTTTCCAGGTCTTCCTGCTGACATGGCGCGTGTTTCCAAGTGATGTGGCATTTCTTTTAATCTTATGTTGTCCATGTAAGCGTTTACATGTTTATAATTAAAAAAAAATTATTATATTAAAATAACCATAATTTTCTTCTCTTTATTTTCATAATGTATACTTTTCAATTTTGCAATTCCAATGTTTCAAAATTTTTTTTCAGAATTTATATTTTTTTGGCTAATTTATTGTTTAGTATTTTTTTTAATTTTCCAAATTTATAGAAATGCTAATTTTTTTTGTTTGTATTTTTTTTAAAAAAAATATTTTTAATATATAAATGTTTACATAGACAACATAAGGTTAAAAGAAATGCCACATCACTTGGAAACCTGCGCCATGTCAGCAGGAAGACCTGAAACCTGCTAAAAGTTCTAGGTGAATTTTTTATTTTGGTTTGCGGCTCGATATATACGATATGAAAGTTCAGGGTGCAGCATGAATAATTGGATATAGTTTATGGTGCTAGATGACACTTTAGCCAAAATATTTTGATTTCTTATTTTAAACATGTGATGTGGTGACAGTTAGAAACTTTGCTTTTCAAGAAACCACTAAAGGTGAGAAAAGTCAAGGTTCAACTCTATTTGTTATCAGGATGGTGGATTTGACTTAACTGCGTCCATTGAGCTAAAATGCCCTTTAAGCTGAGGTTCAATGGGCCATGGAGCTCAAGTTTAATAAAATTAAATCATGCATGAGATGTATTGACAAAAGTTGGCCACTTACAAATTTTTTAAATTCCAAGATGTCTTTTAAGGTGAGAAATGAGATAAATTTGTAAAATCTCGATTACCTATTAGAAATCTTCCAATGAGATTTCCGTATCTTGCTTGGGAAGTGCAGGATTCGAAAAATTTAGTAAGATGTACTATTTGATTATATAATCGAAAATCGAATAGTTTAATAAAAAATGGTGTCTAATAATTAATGTTATTTTAAAATGGCTTTAAATCCTTTGTCAAAAATACTTGAAGAAAACAAACTTATTGGATCAAATTTCACTGATTGACTCCAAAATTTAAGAATCGTTCTCAATCTGGAGAAGATCGATTATGTTTTGATCCAAGATCCTCCACTAACGTTGATAGGAATGTGGAACAATATCAATGGCTTAGATAAAGGCATATATTTTAATTGCTGCATAAACAGCAAGAAGGTTGACACAAATACAATAAAAATGCGATCTACTACTTAGCATGGAAATCAATAGTTGGAATATCATCATGCCGGAGTTTCGACCGTATAGTACTTTGGCGAGGTTTACTTCCTATTCTAATTCGATAAAATGCCTTTATTATTATTTTGGTTATTATAGGTGGCATTTCATCATGAACTTTTTTGAATAATTTGAGGACTTATTTTGCCTCCAAAAATTGATTGTCAACAAGAAATAAAGACGGAAGAAATTGAAAATTGCCAACCTGGCCTGTTTTGTTTTTTTTTTGGGTTGTCATTTACAACATGTTGATGCAGTGCAGACATTTTATTTAGTCATAGCAGGATAGAAGGGGTCACTAAGAAATAAGTCACAGAGCTAATGAAACTTGTCTTACCAGCAAGCAAAGCAAACTTGTTTAACCAATAATTACCAAAGCTCTTTAACTTACTCTCTTTTTTGGGTCTGCAGAGAGGGGGCTTGCAGCGCAGCTATAGTTGAAATGCAGCCAAAATTCCACTTTGGGTTGATGCAAAATAACAGGGGAAAGAAAAACTATATATAGATGCAATATAAGCTTTGCACTGCCTATCCTAATACTTCCCTCTGATCTTCTCGATTTGATACAGATAGAATAAAAGCTGATGATCGCCTAAGAAGCAGATCTTCCAACCCAATTTTTCGATCGGCCCTTCCTCAAATAAAGCTAGCATTTCCAACATTCCATTCATTTGAATTTGCATACCACTTCCATTAAACATTTTCATAGCTGGAATTTTGGATGCATGCCATTCGATCTATATGTGCTTAAGTCTAAAACCACATATACCACAGTGATGTAGATCGGATGTGGTAGATCATCTAAAAGTTCACTGATCACAACTGGATGTGGCTATCTAATTACATCTCATCTGGCTTAAACACAAAACCAATTAGACTGCTGAAAAACTTTTTTCTTATGACTACCACAAACCAATCTTCCAAGACAATATGAGGCGCGTGATGGGAAGAAGCCGGGTGGGGCCAACCAAGGCAAAACAATCAGATAATACATCTCTAATCTCAACCTAACAAAGTCAAAAACAATGCCACAAATTTCACAACCACCAAACTTACCAAAGTAAAAAACAATGACACAAATTTCACAACATACTTAAATTAAAGTGGTGGTTATTAATACTTGGGGTTATAGCTAAGTTCTCATTTGTTGTCTTTAAGAAAACCCTATTTTAGTAAGGTGTGTAGTGTTGTGGGAAAAATGATTATAAATTCCTATTTTGAGAAATCTCTTGCTTTTGGTGTGTGTTACACTCGTTGAGTCTTTGGAAATCCTCTTATTTGGTGAAGTGTTGTCTAAAAGTTCCTTGAAAACTCTTTTGAAGATGTTCTCTCAAAATATAATATGCGGCTAAATGCTTCTAAACTGTGGTTTATCAAGTACGAAAACCTATTTACAAAGTATATCTATTTTCTAAACTAAAAAGGTATTTATTTTACGGGGCGGAGTAAACCGTACTTAGCATTTTATACTAATGTTGTTTTGTGCTTGAAATCTTATTGTTTTCAGGACTAGAGTAAGTGGCTAGTTTTGAGAGCGCATTGTACCTCATGTAATTTTAGGTGATTAGCTTTATTTGTGTTGTATAATATTGTAGCTAGATTGAACCTTTGTAGCATGTGCGTTTGGACTTAGTTGGTAGCCCAAACATGATGGTAGCACCCCATTTATATCAAATTTTTACTTCTGCTTCGCATTCCAATTCTATCTTTTAAATAAATAAATGTCTTTCATTTTAAATATTTTGATTTTTAAAATGGGGGGTGTTACACTGGGACTATCTCCTATTTGTTGTAATTATTTGTTGTTAGCTCTTAGCCATCAGCGGAGAAACGTGTCGAATTCGTTATGGAAACAATACAAAAGAAAAGGGGAAGAAAATAGTAACAATAGAGAGACAAAAATATAACCATTTCATTCCATCAACATTCATCCTTTTGCAAATTACACATGCATGAAGTATAAATAAATATATATATATATATATATATATATATATATATATATATATATATATATATAATATTACAAATCATAACAGAAAACATAAATGGAGACGCAAATACTACCGTTACATAATAATGTCCACATAATGATAATATTTATAACACTCCCCCTTGGACATTATTTTTTCTTAATCATGCCTCGTTAAAAACTCGTTAGAAAAATCCTGTTGGAAAAATCTAGTCGAGAAAAGAGTACACGATATATGGGTAATTCATGTGTTGTTTTGGTTGCCTCATAACCCTTAAGAAAACCCTGTGAGAAAAACTTAGGGAAAAAGAGTACAACCATAAGTCTTCCGAGCTTAATCTTCAGGATTTTGGTGTTTGTCTATTTAAGTATTTATTTGCAACTTTTTCCTCATTGACATTACTATATTATACTCATGCCTCGTTAAAAACCACACTAGAAAAATCCAATGGGAAAAAACCTAGTGATGAGGAAAAGAGTACATGATATGAAGTAGATAAGGAACCATTAGACTCGAAGAGAATAATGACCAAAAGTCAATTACTTCATTGTCGTTGGAGCACCAATTTAGAACCAGAAGTTCCATAATCGCATTAATTAGGTCGATCTGATATTGTATTTGCGATGAAATTGCTATCAACACTTAGTGCTCCCCTACAATGATATTTTGGAATGGTGTTTAACATAACATATCCTCTAGTATTTTAGAGGTACAAGGGTTTTGACATTTATACAAGAAACCAAGATCGATGTCGTTTTGATGAGCTATTTGGGTACTGGTCGTTTTATTTTATCCCCATGATGTGAAGTCCCAAATTGGTTATGTTTTATTTTACCCCCATTGTTCTATAGGAGGACAATAAAGCTTGTGTTGCACAAATGATAAATAGGTATCTTAAGAAATTTTTGACAAAACATATATAACGTCAAAATTCAACCCGCGTGAGCTCTAGAAGAGTCACGAGATTATTATATAAAAAAGTTCACTCTAGTGACAATCTTGAAGATTGTACCATATTTCTTTTTTACACTTATCTTGGAACAATATTTTTATTATATTATATTAGGACATGTAGATTTTAAAGATTGTTATCTTCAGGGGAAGTGACATTTACTTGAATCAATCTTGAAAATTGGACTTGAATAATCCTGAAGATTGGGTCTTGAAGACCCACAGATGTACTCTTTTTCTTTTGATATAATTTTTTTTAAATTAAATGTGAGGCAACTAGTGCAACACATGAATGCATACATATCATGTACTATTTTTCTCACTAGGTTTTTTTCCATTGGAGTTTTCTAGTGAGGCTTTTAATAAGGCATGAGTATGATATATTAGTGTCAAATTAAAGGGGGAAAGTTACAAATAAATAATTAAATAGACATATCCCAAAAATCTTGATGATTATACATTGAAGATTTATGATTGGTTATTCTGAAGATTATGCCCTGAAAGTTTATGATTGATTTATGATTGTTTCCCTTAGCTAAGTATTTTTCCACTAATTTTTCTTAGCCTAAGGTTTTTAGTGAGGCAACTCCATATGACACATGTTTTGAAATACATCATGTATTCTTTTCCCTCAACTAGGTTTTTCCCACCGAGTTTTAATTTCCTAGCAAGATTTTAATGAGACATAAAGATATATTGTTAGATAATGGCCAAGGAGGGTGTTGTAAAGTATATTTAATGTTATGACCATTATCCACCGAGTTGTATGTATATATATTGATTCAGGTATTAAGAGAAAGAGAATTTCGGGGTTAAACTGCTTCTTCTCCTTCTCTCCCTCCCTCCTCTATTATGTGTTATTCTGAATATATGATTGTACGATTACACAAGATTAATACAATTAAGGATACACCGAAATTATAACAAGAAAATGTATAATAATAATAATAATAATAATAATAATAATTAATAATAATAATAATAATAATAATAATAATAATAAAAAGTGATAATAGATGATAATTGCTTTTATTACAAAACTATTCAATATTAAGAAGACATAATTCAACGTAATAATCTTAAAATACAATAAAATAAATAAGGTGTTATCTCACACGCATATCCATAGGATTTTTATATGATATTCATTGCATCGGTGTTCATAATAACAAATATAACCATATATAGTATATTTAAATATAATAAGTATCATTATCACAAATTCATAATACTCATATATTACTCACCGATGCCAATTCACACCATAGGAAATACCTGTATATATATGCATATAAGTATGTATGTGTCTATCATGTTCCTCTCCTAAGCATTTGTTCGTAGTTCTCAATGGACTCGAGCCTCTGAAGGAGCAGCTGATGCTTAAACTTTTGGATGAATGCTTCCGCGCTTTGGTTTATATCTTCCGTCGTCGGCTTTCGTTCCAGCTTCTTTGCCGGTGGCGCAACCGCCTTCTTCACGGCGGCGTCCGCCGGCTTCTTTGAGGCGACGGCGGAGGCGGCCTTAGGCGTAGTGCTTTTCCTCAGATCCATAACTGAAATCTCGCTTCTATCCTCTTCGATGGCGGCCTTCTGGCTGCTCCGATTGTATTGATGATCAGATCTCACGGAGTTCTTCTCCATAACCGCTTCTTTTTATTTATTTGTTTTGTTTTTGTTGTGACGAAATTGAAGTGAAGCCTAGCTCTGAATTTATAGTGACGAAGGTTGAAGCCGTGACGAGTTGAATTTTATTTTATTTTATTATTATAATAATTTATTTTGGGTTAGTATGATTGACTGGAAGCTGGATGGCAATGTGATCTGATTGGAAATATATAAAATTTTGCATGGACACGCCAACACGTGGGGGTAGGCTAATGGAGTCGATCTCAAGGAAAAGTCAACACTTTTGAGCCATGGAATCCTCAAAATTAGGTTTGGACAAAATTTGAAAGTGGAAAGGAAAATGTTAATCGAGTTCTCTTCAGGAATGATAGTATACAATCACTTGCATCAATCGAAAAATGCAACAATAATCCAACTTTGAAATGAATTAATATATCAAAAAAAAAATTATGTCGTCATAACCACCTAGTGGTCGCTATTCATTATCGATCTATTAGATCGGGATTGATGGCAAAAGATCTACACTCGTAACCATAAAGACACAAGTTTGTCACATTGGTTTGAACCGATCAGTTATGCGTAACCTAGACTAGTTTACTTCCTTGTGATCCTTTGTCTCTTTGCTAATTAAGGTCAGGTCACAAAGCGAAGTTTCCCTACGCCCAAAATGGTTGTAGTCCAGATTAGATGAACTCTGACTTTGGCTGCTCCCTACTTAGATTGCAGGTCTTTGATGATCCTCGAAAGGAATCTGCTGTCTGTTGATAATGGATGCAATAGGAATTGTTTAGCTAGCCTAAATTCATGCATGTAGTTTAATTTTATTTCTTTTCTTTGTATCTAAAAAAAGAAATCTTATGTGTATTTACGTAAGACCAAAAATAGACGTAAAAAATAGGCAATATCCACACGAATAATATAATGTGGCTTAGAGGCTTAAACCGTCACTTAAAAACCTTGCGGCATAAGCTATGCTATTCCACCGAAAGCTTCTTCCTTTGTCTTCGCCATGTTTGTCATTGGGAAGATCAAATAGCATGTTCACATACATTTGGATAAAATTAATCTTGTTTATGCCAGGTATACCTAGGACCCCACACACCGAGATAAATGTTGTTTATACCTAAAACCTCTGGTTTAACCAGAAAAGACCAGTGTCATCTCATTCACACCCTGCGGGTATAGCTAATCTTTGACAATACTTATTGCTCTTTTATTATTGCCAACTAGATAAGCTTGCCAAGTGTGGGAAGTATTGAATAGCAGCATGGAGTCATGCAAATGTATACCTAACACTGCCTAACTGAGATTAGGTATGGGCACAGCACATCCACTGGACATGACCATCCTTTCAGGTCCAACCATGTGAAATATATTATACTTAAAAGACAACTCACAGAATGTTTCCTATACTACAACAGTACAACCCAACCATAACACAAAATCAAGAAGTTGATCAATGAAAATGGCATCTTTACTTCTACTTGTTATCGGTTTTCTCGTCCTTGTTGCCATAATGTGACAGACAATCCATGTATTATCACAGAAACCACAAAGGTTGTCACATGGAGGTAAGGTTGCTGTGCTGGATCACAGGTTGAGTTATAGTTTTAGCAGAAGGAAAACAGGGAGGAGGGTAGACGAGACCTGTGGTGGAGCCATAGGCCTCCCAACAGAAAGACGATGTACTCCCACCAGAGGGTGAAACGAGTTCGATATCCTGCAAATATAAGTTCCTACACGGGGAGCTATCGCTGCAGGCAAATCGTATTGCCTCTTTGGTAGCTGAAGTTCCTTTAATTCTTGCAAAAGACACTCTACTGATACCGACAGCAGAAGTCTGCAAATAAATGTTTACACCGTTCGTTAACCCCTTCTATGTTCTTGGAATTTAACGTTATGCAGGCCATTATACCGAGAGATTTGTGAATTGGGAGTGAATATGCACTTGGTGTTTGGGTCTAAGACAGAACGATTATATGTAAAAGTGAATACCTGGTTTGAACATGGATTCGCTGAGTCGCAGTAATACTGATCTATTATAATTGGATTCGAGACATTCTCCATCATCAGGTTCTCATAAATAATCTTCCTCACAAACCCGCTACCTCCCTGATAAAAATATAAAAACAAAACAAATTAAGAGAAATGAAGGGAATTTCCCCATATTAGCAAACTCGATCAGAAGAATAAGTTTCGGTGCGACATATGTGGTCCTCAACTTCAGCCTGAATTCAGGCTAGATGTGGAATGGTTTGGGGCTAAATGTGAAATGATTTTGCAAGGTGAGGATCAAATGTGTCACGAGGGACCAAAAATACATGAAATTTACTCGACTCAAAGTTAGCATCTTGCAGCAACAGAAAAATGTCAACAATCACAATCAACAATGACAATTTACTCAACTAGAAATTACCTGCCATGTTTTAATCCTCGCCCCGTTCTCTGTATTCGAAAGAAATGCTCCTCTCACACTAACATCATGCACATTAGCCCATGAATTTGATTTTCCCAAGCTTCCAATACTGCCATATACGTGCACTGTTACCTTAAGGTTTGCGGACATGCTTTGGATGAGAGACAATGAGTCAAAAATTACAATACCTTATACCATGGCCTGGACCACAAGTAATGTTTGTGATACGAATTCGTGAGGAGTTTCCAACTATGGATATGCAGTCATCTCCTGATTCAGTTTATCAAATCTTCATTACAGAAAGGAAACTACCTCACACAAATTTTGAATGTGAATACAAAGTTCAGAGTATAGAAATAGCTCAAGCGCCACCAACAACAGAATACTCATTTATCTCTATACTCTCAGCTTCACAACGGTACATGGATTTTTGTGGGGCCAATCCACTCCACGTCACCAAAAATTGAAAGAGGGAAGGAAGAGAGGATGTGGTTGCCAGCTGGAGAGCACTTCCACCCACCCAATGAGCATGTGCAATGCACCCGCCCACTGGGCAGGCAGTGTGTACCACAAGCACACATTCTTTTTTTACCCCCCCCCCCCCCCCCCAAAAAACAAAAAAAAATTGGTTCTTGTAGTAGAACCGATTTTTGGAGAATCTTGGCACATTAGCAGCACTAATGGTGGTTTTTGATTCAGCACAAAAGCCTCCATTAGCAGCACCAATGGTGAAAACCCCCATTTAGGTTCACAGTAAAATATAGAATCAGGAATTAAAGCCTCTGTTATAGCTCGAGAGAGGCTTTGGGTTCAGGCATGAAGCCTGTCAGCTCTGTTAAGTTCTTCATTAGGCAACTAATGTAAAAGAATATTAACTCTGCAAACTGTCTGGCATAATGTATTTAAAACAATGTCAAAGAAAATGAACATCTAGATACCAAAAATGAATTTCACACTCATCCTTAGACTTTTATGATTAATTATAGTTCTCGTAGCTAAAGCACAACCAGCAACAACTTCAGCAGTAGCAGGCTTTGCACAGAGGCAAGAGCACTATCACGTCATTCCAAAAGTAGGAAATGATGGGGGCAACTCTAGCCAAGTTGGTCAGACTGTTGACTTGATTACCACTAGGTTACAAGTTCGAATCCCAACGGGAGAGGCCTATTGGCTTTCTTGGTTTGAGTCAGTCAGTTATGGGCAACCTAGGCTGGTTTACCTCCTTGTGGTCCTTTTGCCGGCTAGGATCACAAGGCGGGGTTTACCCAGTGTACACTCTAGAGTAGTGGCTGGTTTCCCTCGTCACTCAAAAAAAAAAAAAAGCAGGAGATGATGCATGAAAGCAAGATAACAACTGTTGTAAAGACTAGGTTAATTTCTTAGTAACATGCTTAATTTGTGGAGCTCATACCGTTCACAAACTGAGTTTTTTCATGCACACATGTTATAACTTCTTATGTCCAACAAACCTGTGCCAATAGTGCACTCCTTGACAGTAACATGTGTAGATGCACTGATATGAATTCCATCAGTGTTAGGGCTACCGGAAGGTGCTAAGATCTTAAGACGGGAAACTGTGACCTTGACACAACTGGTAAAAGCTAAGTGCATTTGTTGACTATTTAGCATCACGATGCCATTGACTCTCAAGTAATTACATCTGTGGAAGGTCATTGCCTGCACTGTTCAATTTAACAAAGTAAGGCTAGAGACACTGTTAAAAATAACACTCTTTCCTTCATTCAAAACAAATTGCAGGAATATCACATATGCCAAACCAAAAGCGGGAAGCAGCACAGACTGACCTTTGGAGCATGTTGACAAGGCTGCCAAAAGAAAAGATGGAATTAGTTTGAAGACATTGTGCGTGCGGTTGCAAAAGATAAAAATAAAAAATAAAAATAGAAACTTTGTTGAGGATGGCATGTTGAAATGCAGAACGAGAGATGAGAATTACATTTGTTTTGTTGATCTTGCAAGACTCAGCCCACCATCTATGACCCATCCCATTTATTGTTCCTCCCCCTTCTACAGTCAAGTGTTTCACTTTGACGAAATAGAGCCATTTATTTTTATCCAAACCATCCCAGACCTTAGGATCTTCTGGTGCAACAATACAACCCAAGACCTATGTTATCACAAGGTAAAACGTGAATAATGTATGATTTTGCTAAATATGCTGTTAGATACACCAAAATTTAACTGCATAATGAATCTTCAAAAGATGATGAACTATCCACATCACCACTCACCCTCAGAGACACCTTTGACGTGCAAGGTCCAGTAAAATTAATTGGTCCAACAATGAACTGTCCATCAGGAACAACAATATTTGCTCGAGACGGTGAAGAACATGCTATTTCCCAGGCATCCTGAAAAGCCTGATAACATGAAAAGGTCTTTAGCTGAAGCAAGAAGTATAGCTGCACTGAACTGACATGGTATTCCAATAAATAACTTCTAAAGGTTTCTCGTGACACAAGTTCATTTTAGATTGTTTATCAATTTTTTATAACTCCTGTTTGCTTATGAAACATCAGATAAATAAAAGTAAATATGTGTCCAACCCAATAAAACCATTGCCAGAGAATGTAATTTGAGGCTTTGCACAAACCACAGTTTCTTTTGTCAGTCGACATTGGCCATCCAGACTCGGGGAACATTTTACATATTTGATAAAAGTTGTGGCCATACTGTATTAACTATGAACACATTAAACAATATGTATACTAAGGAATATACAGGGAATGAAATTTACATTCCACGGAAAAGGAATAAAGGAGGAATTCTTATTCCATTGTTTGATTGGCAAGAAAAATACAAGGATTTCATAGGGAATTGAAATTCCTAGGGAAAAATCCTCTTTACCAACCAAACATGTGAATTCACAGCTTCAAAAAAATGTTGAGGTAAATAATTTAAATTCCTGTGAACGAAATAAATGGGCCGTAAAAGAATTATAATTTATAAATGCCATTGCACTTGTAAAACTCTGAACCTAAATTATTTTGTGTTAAGAAGTAAGAACCCTTTAGTAGCAGCTCCATAAGTAGTTCCCTTATCTCAACACATCCAATCTATCTGGATGACCTGATAAGATTTTCTCAGGGAAAATTGATTTGTACTTTACCCTTCACTGACAATGAGGTTGGCATTCTCATACCAAGCCCTTACCACTATAACTAGTAACGAAAACACAACTTTATTTCCTTATACTTGCATAGTTGCATAACAGTCAAAGCCACATATTTTCAATGGAGGATGGAGGATGTTGGACTTGGCTCGCCGCCGCACAACAATTACTCAAAAATCTGGAGCACATCTCCACAAAAACACTCTACACTATTCTGGAAAATGCTAATCAAGCAACCTAAGAGTTACCAAAGCAAAAAGATGCTGCCTTTGAAGAATTATTGTCATCTTTTAACTATACAACTGCTGAAATGCAATTAATTAACCTTAAAAAGAAGGAACTTTAGGACTTACATTAGTGTCGTCAGTAATGCCATCCCCTACAGCTCCAAAATCAATAACATTTACAATAAGAGGTCCAGATTTGTTAATAGGAAAGGACCCAGATTTTGGGAGCTGTATCAAACCTTCGAAGCCATTTGCATTCTCAATCGTGGCAAAGATATATGCACCATACACAAAGAAATTGACAACAGAGAAGATGGGTTTTGAAGAAAAAGAAGAATATTCGAAGAGCCTCATCTTCTTCAAGGCAGTATATGTATAGATAGAGGTGGAGAGAAGTGAGGACAGACAGGCACAGAATATATACTTTGAACTACTGCCATTGTCAAGATTGCTTCTCCTTCATAGAATAGCTTGGACAGACGTGTTTGCAGCGCTGAATTGAAGTATAACAACAACGAAAATTATTTAGTAGCGCGAGGTCGGGAAAGTTTCCACCTTGGGGAATCTGTTTGATAGCGTCACATCATTCTCTGAACTTTATTCGCAGAGTTGTTAAATGTTTCTTTTAAAATTTTATCCCATAGTGAAAAGCATTGTTGCAAGTCTGCACAAAAGTATGATAAGAGATATATGTCCGCAATCAGTTTTTAGCGAGTTTGACAAACGATTGTATCAACCATTTTTTTAAAAAAAAAATATGAGCTTATTATCGAAATGGTCCCTCGACTATTGTGAAATTACCAATTTGGTCCTCGACAATTTTTCATGCCCAATTAAGTCCCTCGACTTTGAAAATTTTAACCAATTTGGTCCTCCGTTTGTTTTACCGTTAAACATTCGTCAAATTGGGACCAAATTGGTAATTTTTCTATAGTCAAGGGACCAAATTGGTAATTATTTTTTCACTGAAATGGTCCCTTACTATAGCAAAATTACCAATTTAGTCCCTTGACTATAGCAAAATTACCAATTTAGTCCCGACTTTAACGAATGTTCAACGGCAAAATAAACAGAGGACCAAATTGGTCAAAATTTTCAAAGTCGAGTGACTTAATTAAGCACAAAAAATTGTTGAGGACCAAATTGGTAATTTCGCAATAGTCGAGAGACCATTTCGGTAATAATCTCAAAAAATATTTAATAAAATTAGTTATTTAAATTAGCATTTAACACTTAAAATGATTTATAAAAATATACATATAAAGTAATTACTCCCATTTTGTAAGTGGAAATGAAGCCTTTATAGGAGCCTCAAGGCTCCAAGATGCATTACCACTGGCTGTCCACCCGAGTGGATGGGCAGCATTGAGGAGCCGAAAAAGCTCCTCATTAAATTAAGCCATAAAAACTCTTTGAAAGTATAATTTTTTTGTTTAAATAATATTTAGGGGTATTTTAAAAAAATAATCTTTTTTTCTTTAAAATGCTAATGGCAAATGTTGCACAATGCTAAACAGTTATTTCATAAGTATTTATATTAAGAGTTTTTCACCTTCTTGTCGAATGTAGGTTCAGGGCCTAGTGCTGGAGTTTGTTTGAGCCTCTACCAGATATAGGTCAATTCCAGAGTTGCTCGAATTGGATGGCCAAATTTTCAGTACTCTGCAACCCCCACTGGTTTGTCTGTTCATCATCATCTGTTGGAATATCTGGCATGCTAGAAATGACAAAGTCTGGAAGAATATTTCTCTGGCAGTTATAGCGGTGGTCGAGAACTCCAAGGCATTCTGGAGGGACTGGAAAGCATGCACTGACGTGGTTGATCACCAAGATCGGAGGCAGCAGCAAACCAATCAGAAATGAAGTAGGCCGAGGCTGGGGTGGTATAAATTGAATGTGGACGCAGCTCTAGATGTCAACTCCGGCAGGATGGGATTGGGTTGGGTTCTACGGGATCATCTTGGTAATTTCATATCTCCAGTCAGCCACCCATGGAATGGTTCCTATTCTCCAAGAGAAGCCGAGGCTCTAGCCATTAGGGAGGCTCTAAGGTGGTTCAAACACCATAATCTTGAACATCTGCATGTTGAGACGGACTCACTCTTGGTAGTCCAAAGGCTCTCGTCTGCTGCTTTTGTTTCTTCTTTTGATTTGCTTTTGGCTGATGTAAAAGATTCTATGAGCTCTTTTGCTCACTATTGTATCTCTTTTGCATTTCGTTCTGCGAATCAGATTGCCCGCCTCTTAGCAAGGGAGTTTGTTTCTATGCCTGAACGAAAGGAGTGGTCTTTGGTCCCTCCTTTTATTTGTAATGCCCTTTGTGATGATCTAATATAATCTTTGTTTGTCTTGAAAAAAAATAGAAGAGTTTTACAGGGCGTTTGGTTGATAGAAAGAAATTAGGAAAAAATGAATTGTAATTCCGTGAGAAAACAATAAGGTGGGAATAAAGTATGAATTCAAATTATAATGTTTGGTATGCATGAATAGTATTACAGGAATTGAAAGGTAATAAGTGATACAATGTCTAAAATGCCCTTATGTAGTAGTAGTAGTAATAATAGTAATAATAATAATAATAATAATTCTTTCAAAAATAATAATAATAATAATAATAGACAAAGGGTATTATTAGAGGGGCAAAATTGTCTTTATACTAATAATTTTGCCCCTCTCCTCCACCGAATTGCAATTCATATGGGTACCCTATGAATTGCAATTCAACATTTGGAGGGAATTGCAATTCGGTGGAATTGCAATTCTCTCTAACCAAACGGCGTAATTGGACAATTCATTGAATTGAAATTTCATTATAAGCAAATTACACCCAACAAAACGGGTCCTTAGAGTTCATAAACTTTACAAGTTACATATAGTTATTTACCCCTTTTTCTTGTAATAAATTTTGATTTAGGAAAAATTTCATTTATTGTTAGCTAATCAGCTTAAATTGAAAAGGACAATAAAGAACTCTTTAAATTGAACTTAAAACTTTGCCGTTATCAAACTACTTTGTAATTACTTGACCAATTTAGTCAGAAATCAAATTGGTTAGTATTTGTGTTTTTATTACATAAAAATAATTAAATATTTAAAATGTATATTTGATATAATAAATAAATAAATATAAACATTACAATAAGCAACAATTATTAAGGGTAAAGTAAACTTTAAAAATCAAGATGTAATGAACTAATACTAAAAAACTACTCAATGTAACGTTTTCATGTTTAACTTATTAACATCAATAAGTTAAGTTAAAAAGTTACTATGTATTTAGTATTTACTAAACATTCATTTTAGTGTTTGATTTGATTAAACAATTAAAGTTCAATTAGATAATCTAAAAGTACCAAAAGACCTGCACCCAGTTGCACTCCCACATGGGGTGAATTGACTTTTTGTGCTTCATTTAATTGAGAAAGTAGTAATGAAAAAATACTACATTGTAGACACCAAATTGCTAAAAAAAGATAAGCTCTTCCATTCGAGAGATTGTGAGTTCGAGCCTCCGTGGAAATAAACTAAAAGTTAACTCATACGGAGTAAATTATTTACAAACACCCTATATTTATACAAGAATTATCTAACAAACTTGGAAGAACAAACGAGGTACATCCCAATGTCCTCAGTAATTGCATTTCATCCGGATTGCTTGCACTCGCATTTCCCCGTCGACTTCGACGACTCTGCCCCTGCCGCCGCCGGCCATCAGAGGACTGCAAATCTGCAATAAGTTATTAGCGGCAAAGGCTGCAATCTGCGATTCTGGCGGCAATTCTGCGGTGGTAGTTTGTTTCTCTCAATTACTGCATATTCTAAGATTTTTTATTTTTTGATAATTTTATCTATTACCGAGTTGAGATATTTCAGATATCCAGAATTTGTCATTTTTAGCTTTTTTTCTAACTTGAAGGACTGTAAATGGATTTCTGCATTCTTAATTCCGCATTGTGCATTTCTTTCTTAATAATAAATTACGTATTGGTTATGACATTAGGACATTATTAGGTCATAGGTGTTGCCGTGTTGGATCGTTCAAGCTAGCTTTTAGTAGCTTAAATTAATTGATTTATATGAAATTTACGTGTTTTATGTCACTAAAATGGCAGGTAATTGTTGAATACTTGAATTGGTGGTTCATTTGGTTGTCTTTTTATTTTAATTATTTTTTGCTCCCATTATTTTAATTATTTAGGACTCTAGGTTGAGGAGTGAGGACTATAATTTTGTTATTTGTTAAAATGTCAATTGTTTATAATTCTAAAATGCTAAAGTTCTAATTGTTTAACTATGGAAAAATAGTTCAAGAGAAAATCTACTCTTGTTGAATCATCTAGTCAAGGTAGTCCAACCAAGCCAAATGTGTGTCCCTGTATTCAGATAAATTTAGAAGAACTTGAAGTCGATCCAGCTAAAAGAAAACACATTTATGAATATCATGTCAATGATAGAGATGTTGTGCGCGATGGTTCTTACAAAAGGGTCCTTGCCAACCTCAAAATTATACATGTCCTACAAGATTGATTTCAGGTGCTAATTGAAAATTCAATCCTCAATGGTTTAAAGAGCATAGTAAGTGGTTGGAGTATAGGATATCAGAAGATGTAGCATATTCTTTATGTTATCTTTTCAAAAATAAAAATGGACACCAAGGTGAGGGCGAATCATTTGTTATAGAAGGATTCACTAATTGGAAAAAAGGACCAGAGAGGTTACATGCACGTGCGGGGAAACACAATAGTGTTCACGAGACTTGTGTAAAAGCTTGTCAAGATTATAAAGACTTCATTACGCAGTTGGATGGGCCATGATTAGTTATGTGCCATATTTTGATAAAGACACCTTCAACATTGTCCCAAATGAGAAGATCATACAAAAATTTCAAAATATGAGAGAACGTAGATGAGTACTATCTCATAGTTTGTCATGACTATTCAACTTTCCATTTAGATTTATAATGTGTTTTGTATTTGAATCATTTTGTATTCAAAGTATTTTGATGTATGAAGATGTCCTTTACTTTTTTACTCCACTAGACAAAAATCCTAGGTCTGTCACTAATTCGGATATTCTTGATCTCTCTGGAGGTGCTCTGTTAGAGATAAGAGTTGTTGAGGAAGGAACAAAGGATAATTGAATTAAAAAAAAAAAAAAAAAGAAACAAGAAACAAGGATATATAAAATATCCTCCAACAAGAAATGGTTCTTGCCCAGCTATACTAGCTTTTATTTTCCAATTACTACTGCCTGCCTCAACACTAAGAAAGACTCCCTATTTATAATCTCTTATATTATATAGGAAAGTAAATAGCATAATATCCTCCCCTGATTCCTTGCTAATATCCTCCCTGATTTCCTGCTGCAATCCAATGACTTATGTTTTATTAGTAATATGAAATTATGCTGCTTGATTGATTATCATTTCTATTTGTGTCCTGATTTCCTTTCTTTCTCCTTGAGTAAACAATCCACTGTTCTATCATGCTCTCATTTCTGTATCTAATTATCAAATTTCCCTTTATTTCTTTCTCTTAATTGCTGGTTGTAATTCTTTATTTTTCAGCTTGATGAATATTGGGTGTTCGAGCAGTATAAGGAGATGGCAAGCATGGTTTTATGATTGTAAGCAGGAACAATATTCCCATCTACAAAGCTGAAGTGGGAAATGCAATTAAGGCAATGCATCTTTCTCTTCACTACTAGTTTGTGCCTGCCTCTGATGATCATCATTCTGCAATGGTGCGCTGACCAGTTTTAGATCATCATTGTGCAATGGTGGGGAGTTCATGAACTTTGAAAGCTATACCAAATTATGTCCTTTCTTGTACTCAATAATAGACTGTCCAGTCTTAAGTTCATTCTTATGGTGTAAGAAATGTTTTATTTTTATATATTGGCAGCTCAGAGTTACAGTAGTTAATATGCTAAACAGTAGGATCAACCTCTTTTGTTTTTTTTTTTTTTTTTTTTTTTTTTTTTTTTTTTCTTCCATTAATTAAGGTGTTATGGAGGAAGCATATAATATACTCCGTAATATTTAGGATGTTAGAGAGAATGCATTTGATCTAACAGGCATTGGACAGTGTAAAACTCTCCATATTAGATTAAATCAAACAGAGATACTATTGATAACTTTCTGAGAGCACCTATTCTGAAGTTAAAATTTATGTCCTCAAATTACAGTCTTGACTTTGGTTGGTTTCTATTCCTGCAAATCTGCAATCGATATTATATCCACTGCAGGAATGCATGTCCAGTTTTGCTTCTTTAGTGCTTATCACAGAATACTTGAGCATCTATCTTGCCTTTTATAAAGAGTTACTTCCATTATACACAAATATTCTCTTGAAGTTTGAGTATTTTCTTAATTTAGCCAGAAAGAAGACGCTGCTCTCCAACACCAGTTCAGACTTCAGAGTTCATGCTGCAGTGGACATTGTAAAGTGCATATGCAGTATATAGGTGGTATGGAGTTCACACACCTTGCCCTTAATTATTTTGTCACACTTATTCTTCTTCCCTACCTTTCCATTCAGGTTTTTGAAGTTAATTGGTAGTCAAGTGGTTTGGTACATGTAGGTATATGTGGGTACAGGCCATATCCTACACATTTCAACTTATTACTGATTGCTGAATTTGTGCACACAGAAACATTATTTGGGATTTTGTTATTTGCTGTTTTCACTAACCCTTTAGACTCATTTTGGTAAATGTTGGCATACTTGATACTAATTGTGTGTCTTGCAAGACTTGCATTGCTGAAGGCTGAAGCTGGTGTTCATGTATTTGGATGCTGTTAAGTCTCCAACAAAATCAAGTTATGATGGAAAGATCAGATCCCTTGATAGAATATACCTTTCAGAGTATTGAGCTCCAAAAACAGAAAGCTGGTAGAATTCAGGTTGGCAGCAGCATATGTGTGTATTAGCCAAAAGCTGAAACCTTACCTTGTGTTCCAGACATGTGTGTCGGGTAAATGAGAGACAATAAGGCAAAGAAGCCAGACTCTATTTGGTATACTATGCATCAGACCAGCTATCTGATGCATGAATATTTTTTCATTTTTTTGGGTCCCTGACAATTCTGCTTGCAACTTTTGTTTTTTGAATCTCTGTTACTGATAGACTGGACATACAATTTGCGGCTGGTTGGACCTCCACGAGATTATCTGATCGCCTCAGCATTGCTTCCTGTTAGCTTCCGCATTCAGCACTATCACGTGTGAAGATCAAGCGCTTATTACTATGCCAAAAGTTATAGTTAGTAACGAGGGTGCAACTTTATTTCTTTATACTGCTATACATTTTCAAGACGCTAGGGGTTGGATTTGGTCCTTTAAACCCTTTATCGGCATCCGTCCAACAATCCCCGGGCACCAAGTGCTCAATTGTTATACCACGGATCAGTGTTCATATTGCATTTTGAACTCTAATTCAAAAATTATGTGTCTGCAGTTAACACATTTTGTATATGTAGTTAACAATTTGTGTCTATAGTTATCATGTTATATGTTAGTAATTACCATGTGATGTGTCTTCAATTTGTTTACAGGTACAAAAATGATTAAATACAGGTACATAATCAGAATGTTATTTTTAAACTATTGTCCACAATGTAAGGTAGATCCTAGTCCATGGTATAATTTGTCCCGAGGACTAGACTTGGCCTTTTAAAGGTCTCTTCCCAAGACATAGCTCAATCAACTAATTGTCAATTAAAAAATTTCAATTTAATTTGATGGGAACCGATGGATGAATGATTTGATTTCTTTCAAATGAGAGGTATGATACTGGTAGATTGTTGAGATATATCTTCTGATGAATTGAACCTATTCCATCAAAATTTTAGGTGCGAGTTCTCAAGATTAGGGCCCTTATAGTATTGGTCGGGCAGCCAACTCTTTTTGAATTCGATAACAACCATAGAATACAGAGTTCAATTCTTACGAAAAAGAGTGCAAAGTGTAAGATTCGATTCCTTTCGAAAGGAACTTATGAAATTGATAAATTATTGAGATACATCTTATAGTCTATCTCTTTCACTACAATTTCAAGCTAAAAGTAAGTGGAAGGTTTCGAGATTGTGGCCCCAAGCATTTACTGAAACCACTAAGAAGCTAACATGTATGCAAGGTATTTTGGCTCAATTCAATTCAGTTGTTTTGTCATTCCATTGACGCGACGACCTTCCGAGCTCTTTCGCGGAACTGGGCATGCCGTGCTGTATTCATGAGTCATGAACGATGAATAATTGGTTGGGATGTGATGTGACGCATCATGCATTGCATGCAAATATTTTATATGCAGGGTCAGGGTGGGTTTCCATACTTGCAGAGGAGCAAAAGCTTAACTAGATGCATGAACCATCATATGATTGCTTCTTTAATTTTTAAAAGATCAGATCAAACCAGCCCCGACCAATTCACTGATTTTTATGGAGTCGTTGCACAATTTTCTAGCCTCGTGACTAATTTTTTTTTCAAAGTTAGTACCCTTTATTATTTGTTTAATAAAACAATTAGTAGGTTAATATATATTAATTAAGTTATCTATACCAAAACTTATAGAATAAGTTATGGTTATGTCAATTTCAAGTATTATAAGGTGTGTTTTGTGTTTTATAGCTTGTGTATTGATCTACTAAAAATTTACAATCACTACTTGAATGTGAACTTGGGGTGAAGCACATCATATGACCCTAGTCGACAAATAACTTTGTAGTTAATTACTAAGTCAATTGGAATACCAAGTTGGTTGGGATTGCTCCCTTAATTAATAAGATATCTTCTCCGGTGCAGGATCAAATATCCCATAACCAAATGCTATTTTAATCCATGACTAATTTGTCCATAAGATAATTAGAGTAAGGTAGTACCAAAAAAGCTTGTTCTTTACTCAAGTTTGATTCTAATAATTAATTGATCGAGTTCTACTATGATGCATGTAGTAAATAATGAGTCTATATCAAGAACGTGTGAGGTGAAATAAAAATTGAGGGTATAAAATAGGGTCCACTAAGTATTTTTCTAATCAATCATAAATATATAGATATATATTTAGATTGAAATAAATTCGATTTTACTTTGGTGAGGGTTAAACACAATCTAATAGAGTAGATAAAGATCACATAATGTCACACTTTCATAAGATGCTTAGCTTTGAATCTTAGATTTGGTTTGTACATTGAAAATTGTTATAGGCTTACAACTTGTGCGGGGGAGAAAACATCATATACACAACAACTAAATTCTAAAATCTAACATTATAATAATAATAATAATAATAATAATAATAATAATAAACAAAAAAGAAAAAGATGACAAGAAAAAGAAAGGCAACAAAGATGTAAATTTTATTTTAAACTTTGTCTTTTTGCTCCAAATCTCTGACACCTCGTTTTTATCGACCTTGAATGTACTTAATAACCACCGAATTTCATGTTTCACCGATCCCCATGACCTCACCGGAAAACCCACGAATTTATCGCACCTTCCGCTTCCCGCCGGGAATCTTGGATCGACGGCGACCTTTCTCCTGTTTGGCAAAAGGACCGCAGAGTCCACACGCCGAAACCTTAGGGGACGGCGGCTCTATCGCCGGAGACACCTTCCCGGTGCGGAATCCCCGCCCGCCTCCGTTGGATCGGCTTCTCTGGATCGATCCAGCGTTTCTCGACGAAACCATTGGCTCTGCCGGCGCCGCCGCCGGTGGTTGCTCTTTGGATTGTTCTTCTGATTGTTTGAGTTGAGAATCGGGTAATTGGTCTGTTAGGGTTTCCTCTTTCTGGTTGACTAAGCTGGCGAGGAACTTGTCGTCCCAAACAAGCCCTGATGAACCCTGCCGCCGAAACGACACCGCAGACCGCTGTAACCCAGCCATCACTTTCTGGATCTTTAAATTCTCCGTCCGGTTAGCGCTCTCGAGGATGGATTTATGGACTGCGTCTCACTTTTCTCCGCCTGTATAGATATATATGCCCGCCTATAGATACACACTCAGAGAGAGAGAGAGAGAGAGAGAGAGAGAGAGAGAGAGAGGAGTGGTGGTTTACTCACAGAAGTATTCTTTGAAATGGAACCCAGCTAAACAGCCGGCATATATTTATCTAAAAACACTTTTATTTTAAATTTATATTAATTATTGATTATTTTAAGGAAATGCTGCTTTTCACCCCTATAATTACTTTTTTTTTCAGAAAAAAATTATTTTTTTAAAATATTTAATAAGGTAAGTATTTCGGCTTCGCCAAACTATATCCTGAACTCTATGAACCTATCCAAAACTCATGAATAAAGTAAATTTTAAGTTGCTCAAGTGATTCTAAATTATCCTTTGTTATACGCTTTTACGTTCAAGAGGTTTTCACCATCAATAATTAGTCAAAGTTTATTAATGACTCTTCAAATTCTTAGCAGGATTCCAAATTTTCACCCAGTTTTTACCGGTGAATTTAGTAACCCCATTTATTTGAGTTAATAAAGAATCTATATATCTAATAATATGCGGTTGGTTGCAAAAGTAACATATACTTGTCATATTAAAGGGTTGGAGGGAGGTAGATGCAAGTAATATAAACAACTAGATTTATAATAAGGACCATGCTAATATTACTTCCATCTACCTCCAATATGTCAAGTATATATGTTATAGTTGCACTCCATATAATATGCGGTATTTTTTTTTTAATGATATTGTAATTTTTTTATTAGTTAATTGTCTAATTAAAATTTCATTATTTTTTTGAAGGTACAAAATTCATTAGTTAATCAAAAGATCAGAGTTGTACTATAAGATTTTTGCCTGTAAATTATGTTACTGAAATTTTTCTCACAAAAAATTCAAATAATAATTTCTCAACCAAAAAAAAAAGATATTTGTTTTATAAAAGATTGTGTAATGTGGACTATACATGGAACATATGATAGACAACTCATCAAGATATGTTACATCAAACATATTTTGTCTTGATACATATGTGTAAGAGTATGTATATGTGTGTGGGGAGGGGGAGGGGGAGGGGGAGGGGAACGCCATTTTTCATCCCTAAATAGTTTTATATTTGGAAATTTAGTCCATATAAGTTAATTTAAACAATTGTAGCCTTTTAATTGTCAATAATATCCGTTGCACTTTTAGCCTCTAGTGTTATATAATTGTCAAACTCCATCAACATATGATGTTATTTTTATCATTTAGAATCAATATTCACACGGTTAAAAATGACGTTCTCATGGAAAGAGCTGAGCGAGTGAAAAGTTAACCATAGTTATTGATTATAAATGACAAAAATAACCTTAAGTGCAATTTTTGTACTTTATTTTATGATGTTTGACTTAATAATTTCTATTAATTAGTCATATTTGTTTGCTTAATCTTATTAAATATTATGTTATTTGTATTTAGATTCTATTTATCTTAAAATAATGTAGTACATATGCAGTTAGATTAGTATGAATAAGTTAGACTAATTTTATTTGGGATATAACTTATTTAAAATATGGTTTATTTAAATAAAATAATAATTATTTTGCATCTTGGTGGAAGCCCTTTGTGCGGCGAACAAAAGGTTCAAATTGTTTGAACAAGATGAGCCAGTCAATAACAGCCGAGCGAGAGAGGAGATCTACAAAGTTTTCTTTGGCTATAGCGATAAGTGGGAGCAAAAGCTAAGAAGAGCGAGTGGAGCTGCAGGAGCGGTATAAAAAGAAGAAGATTTTGTAAGGGGCAACATCTCCTCATCATCGAAGAATTTTCGAGGGAGCATGTCAAAATAGAAAAGAGTTTAGAGTTTGATAATTATACAATACCAGAGACCTGATTGTGCAACATAATGGACAACTGATGAATGACTAAATTTGTTTAAATCAATTAATAGTGGGAGTAAATTTTAAAAAATAAAACAATTTAGGGGCAAAAAGTGATGTCCTCTCCAATCACCCATCGCCTACCCCCCACTCACATATAAATAGGAGCTGAGGTTGAAATGATAACATGGTCATCCTATAAACAGTTATATGTATCATAACTGTCCATTAGGGTTCATCATATCAATGATTGAGAGTTAAATGAAAAAAATCATAGGGTTAATTTTGTAATTATTATTGATGCTTTTGTTAGAACCAAGTCCACCATGAAACGAGTATAGAGGTACAGAACATGGATAAGAAAATAGTAATATTATTAGCTCGGGACTCTAGGCCCAAAAAGAATACGTACAAAGCTTGAGATACTGGCCCAAAACAGCGTCTCGAAATAATAACTGACAAGCTAAGAGACTAGTACGTAAATAAATAAAGCTAAATTATTACTAAGGATTTGATCTCAGGTATGCCGGCAGGAGGGAGGAGACCAGACCACTTGACTAGAGGAGTCTTCGTGTCTTCAGCGTTTGTACCTTATACGGACCAGACCCCCCCCCCCCCCCCCCCCCCCTTTCCCCC